>NW_014040409.1:3067-13947 GCF_001186125.1 Sphaeroforma arctica JP610 | reverse complement strand
TATATTGTACATTTATATATATATATTTCTATATATACATATGTCTATATATACATAGATATATATATTTATACTTATACATACATATATATATATATATATATATATATATATATATATATATATATAATATATATATATATATATATATATATATATATATATATATATATATATGGCCACACAATGTGGACACTCAATTTCCAGATTTCTTAACCAGTAGAGTATATTTGGTGAACGAAGCGATTAGCACGATTCGATACAATCCCATCATGGCTTGATACGACGTTGGTTTACACTGGACGGGCAAATCCAAAGTGGTACACATTTACATTTGTAGGGGTTTCATGTGCAATGGTAAGGGTTTGTTTGTGTCTGATACTGCGCGTGAACTGGTAAAGCCGTGAAGTGTCTATTGCGATTTGTGAATGCGAGCGCCACTGCGACCACATAGTCTGACACAGTGACGTCAAACTGTCCTTCAATGCAGATACGAGTCGACAACAAACAATAAACAGTTAGAAACACACTACTATCCACATAAAAGAAATCCTGACCAAATCTATTTGTGTATCCAATAGATTTTTATAGTCAGAGTCTGACTCCATAGACGACCATAGCTTTCTATAAAAATTAACCTACATACTACAGCATGATTACTATTTTACTACTAACTAGTAGTAGAGTATTTAAAAATAAATACTAGATATTTTGTTCTATTCAGGAGGCTACATACATAGCCTTCTGAAAAAAGAACTTATGTAAATTTTTAGTCTGAGTCTGACTCGCCAGTACAGACTACAGACTCATGAGTACAAACTACAAGTTCTCAGTTCAGACTTCACTGCTTCAGGCGGCACTCGGCAGTCGGCACTGTCGGCACCCTTCAAATGAGTCAATGACACTAAATACTCTCTCTTGTATTTAGTAGCAGTACCATATAGTCGTAGATCAAACTTTGTATGTAGTATGTAGCCTCCTTCTTCAAAAGATTCATACAAAGCCTTCTTCTTGTGGTGACATTTTTTTTTTACGTTAGAAGCGCAGCCTTCTGAAATCTGAATTCAACATTAGTAGAAGGCTATTGTGCAGTTGCCGACTTGCCGATAGTCGGCCAAATGACCCCTCCCGACTCGACCCACGGAGCACGAAATAATGACCCGATTCGAGAGTTTGATAGCGGAAAATGCTCAGCAAGACCTGATCTGAAATATCACCCGGACACATTTTTGATATTACGCCTGTTTCAAAACCTGATTCTGACTGATTTGGGAAATATTGGCCGTTTTTTCAGTATTCACCCTTCCAGTACGAATTTTGGACATTTGTCAACTAAAAAATCCGCAGGATTTTTGATAACTCTAAAAATAGGGGAAGCTCTGGAGTTTTTGGAGCCGAATCCTAGGGTCCTCCTATATCGTGCATAGTGTCAACAGTCCGACATCCGACAAGACAAAGATGACATCAAACTAACATCTTACAGACAAAGATGACACCAGTTTCGCGTATAAAAAGGGGACTCAAATAGGTCAAAGAACAACAGTCCACGAAACTACCAGAGAAAAAGGGACAGAAATCCACATGCCCGGTCATTTATAAGATCTGTCGAACTGTCAAAAATAATAAAAAATATTGATATTGATTGAGTTCAGTGCAGCGATCACAGTAGGTTCAGTGTAGCCCAGGCCCCAGTAGTATTGACCTTTGTGGCGTTATAGCATACTACTTTTCAAAGATGGTCTATGGGGGGCTATATGTGCGCGTATAGCGAGTCTCGACGTATATTTCGGGTACTTCATATTCTAACCAGTAGCTTTTGTACCAGTGAGAATATGATGTACCCGAAATAAACGTCCATTAAAGTAGTATGTATGCTCTATGCCAGAAAGGTCTGTTAGGTATGGATCTTATTTACGGGTGGCTAGTTTGACCCAGTTCTGGTACAAACTGAAATCCTTCATAACCTTTAAACCAATAGTCCGATCGAGATGAGATTAAGCATACGTTTATTATTCGTTAAAACAAAGTAGTTGTGCTTTCTAAGTGCCAATGAGATTGATTTTTTAAAGAGTAAAAATCTCGCTCCCCCTTCTCCATATGTTGTCCGGGAGTCCGGGGAGTCCGGGCCTATGATTTAGAGCCTTCTTTTTTATATATAAAAACAAATAGGTCATCAAACAAAAAGAAAAGGAGAATGAAGGCATCTGCATATTTATTTATTTAGCTTCAGTTCAGTAGTATGTGGTGATGCAGACGTAATGCAGACGTGATTAGTTGGCCTTTACGCAGCAACAACATACACAGTGTGGTCCGAAGTCAATAATCAGTAAGCGGCAGCGGCTACTTTCCTAGTAATATATAGGTGACATACTCATATACCAATGTAGTCACTTTTCACCTTTACTTTCACACACACACACTTACTGGTACACACGTATTCATTTTCACTCTTACTAACACACAAACACACACTACGCGTGCACACGTTTAGACACACACATACACGTGTACACAAACAAACACACACGTGCACACAAATATATATACACACATACACACACAGACCCACCCACCACACACACACACGTGTACACACACACACACACACACACACACACACACACACACATTATATATTTATATATATATATATATATATACACATACATACATACATAATCATAAAAATGTGTTGTTAGGGGGTTTTCGAGTATGTGTAAGTGCGCTAATAAGACATGATAAGATATGCACACCTCGCTCCCGGAGTTTCGATCAGAGCGCACAAAATTGAGCAGTGTAGACAATTTAAGACCAGGTTTAATCTATCCGGATAGTACGTTGGATGCAGAAGCTAGCCCACATTGCAAGCGTGGCAAGGATGGGTGCAAGGGGATGTGTGTTTGCGCACAGGCAGTCTATGCGCGCAAACACTTACAGAGTGTGCGTGAGTATGATACAGTGCCAATTGTAGTACCATCAGAGGCAAAGAATCGCGTAACGTTCAATGCGTACCCTATCATCGTACCGCATAATTCAGGGAAGGGAAAGGATAAAGCCACCTCGACTGTAGCGGATAATGTCAGGCAGTATAAACGCCATGTCTCGCTGGCTTTCACTAGGGCCACCGCGCGTCTGCCCCAACGGCCGCAAATTGGGAAGTCTGCCAAAATTTGCGGTAACACACTTGTTAACAGGCTTAGTGATAGTGATATTATCTGTACTCCGAGTCTGATGCACAGTCCCAGCGCAGAGAGTCGCACTACCGAGAGAAATAATAGCATTAGCGCATGTTCGAGTGAGAACTTAAGATATTCAGTCAGTGATTTTGAACCCAATGAGGGCAAGCTTGCGAGTATCTCGCTGCCAAATCTTGGTAGCGAATTCGAACACCCTGAGGATATTTCTGAACGACCCCCGGACTCGAAATGTTTGGGGTGTGCGTCGGTGCACAAAGGTCCTTCAAACGTAGGCGGACATGATATGCGCACGTTCGGACAAGCGCAAAATGATAGTAAGCTTTCGTACGGTGCTGGCATACGCAGTCGTAGCTTAGACGACGCTGATACTGGAGAAAGTGTGGGTAAAACCTTGCGCAGACGGCATACATTGGAAGGTAGCCATATGTATGAGTGCCCAGTAGACGACCTGTGTATCGCAGAGTGTTTGGATATGTGCACTAGGTGCGCGGAGCACGACTCTACTACCAATAAGTGTCAGAATATATGCGTGCATGTGTCGAAATCTGCACCGGTTTCTCGGCGTACGGTCGACCGCACCAACGGTGAAATGGGCCCAATCGAGTTTTCTAACTCAGGCGGCAAAGTATCCACTTCTGAGCTAGGCCATGCTGAGAGGGAGTCTTCTTCGGATTTAATGGCGGGATGGGAGTTAATTGACAAGCGGGATGTACAGTCATACTCGGCATCGGTGTCAAGCGATCGACGAGCGGTCAGAAAGTCAAGTTCGCAGACACTGCAGGAAACGGGAAAGACGCTTGAGAGTGACAACACACAGTTCAATACAGATTTAAATACCGGGTCACTCGGGGCTACCGCGATCGAAACAGGCCAAAACATGAGTGCGACCGGCATTTATCCCCTAGCTACAATCAACGAGAACGATAGGGGTGCGAACGTGCATCTGATATCTTCGAAGGATCAAGGGAAAACAAATGTGGTGTTTGGAGTGCAGCCTCAACATTCGCAAAGTGCCACGAACGTTGCACCCATGTGGTTTCAAGCGATGTCCGCGGAAGCACAGGAAGCGATCGAACCCATTGGCAACAGCGGCTCTGAGAACGTACGGGAAGAGTGTGAAGGGGACTTTTCTTTTGCCGTGAGACCTGGTTTTAATGTGAGGCTGACGAGATGGTTCAGCGACTACAACCGCATGCGCAAACTAAACCTCTGGGTTTATCTGTTAGTCTGGCTTCCGTTATGCAGCGCACTATACCTACCCGCGTATCTGATCAACTCTCAATCCTTGCTTGAGTCGTGGACTAACAATGAAGACATCGCATACGGGTCAGCCGTTCTATGTTGTATGATCACACTAGTCCCAGCGCTCGTGATATCGTACTACTTGCACATCTACAGAGACCGGCCCATGGTTAAAAGCAGGGGGAGGGAGTTCCTGTTTCATTTATTCTTGGGAGGTATCTTCCCCTGTATCATACTCAGTTTCATAGAAGTAATAGTTTTCGCTGCACCCGGGGTACCCGAGTGGGTTTACTATGTGGTCGTCGTGCTGCAAAATTGCACGCTTAATCAGTTCGTGATTGCCATCGTCGCAAGGTATGCGATTGCCTCTTATACATTACCAAATTGTCTAATTGGCGACCTGACCTATTCGCATTATGTGATTTCGTTTGGCTTTCAGTCCAAATTGTTGTCTGTGCGGGCTCATTACACGACAATCTCCATGTGTCGCTCTGCGATGCGTTGCCTGCGATGTTATCACCAAATTCCAGATTGGATGTGTGCCATCTTGGGACCTATGTCCAGAGGTGCACCACGGGATTCAGGGTTTAGTGTATGCATGGCTATAATGTGCAAGCCAGGTGTTAATTTACCATCATTACTCACATGTACTGCTTGTCATTCTTTTGTCACAGGCAGCGTATGATCTATCGCATCTTTGCGGCGCACAGCTACCAGCTCTCATTCTCCTATGGCTGGTTCACGTTTTTGCTTACCTGCTCTTGGGCGCTGAGCGTGGTACCCTTCAGTGTGGTGTTTTTCATGAATGCTAGAGATATCGAAAGTAGATACTCGGACGCTCAGTTTACAATAGGGTGGGCGGGATCCATTGCACAAACCCTGCTGTACTGGGGCCTGTTTGTGTACTACTCGTACTTTTCGAGAGGGGCGCACGAGAAGTTCAGTGACTTCTATCAAAACATCCGACTGGCGATTTTGTCGCCTACGCTTTTCTTGGCACTCTTCATTGCCGCGAGTTTCTACCAATACTCGCCGTACGCTAGTCTGGTAATCCCGTACCTCTCCTGGTTTATAATATCACTCTATATGGTTGACAGTTTTCCCGTGCCGCTGTACCTGTGTGCAAGGGGTGTAGACTTGCACATAGAATTGGCCGAGGAGCGGACTCCCGGGAGTGCCCCTGTGCGCAGTGAATTCGTACAAGCACAGATGAGCCAACGTTTGTCACAGGCCTCAAATGCAAGGCGTGGTGTAGTTAAATCTGCGTCTATGTCTATGCCGCGTTCTCAAAGTCTAATGGAGGATATTACTGATGCGACTAACTCATCCGGTGGTGTAGCTCTAGATTCCGGGGAGACCCGATCGGAGCAACTGCGACCCACATGCACGGTTTGAACACAACCGAATCGCGTAGTGACAGAAATGTGTTGACTAGGTGACTAGGCAGTGTGCAACACAGAGACGATGCAATGTTTAAAGAATTTCGATGGCGATTACAGACACACAACACACGCCTGGATGGAGGCATACCTTAAATGCCAAGAACTCCATCAAATACGCCTGGATGTGATATGGTGCGCTAGGGTTATTTAACTTCATAGCTTGCGTTCAATTGTTGCATCTGATTCACCAATGCACTTTTTATGAGGAGTGCATCAGAGTTGACAACCAAGCTGGCTTATGCAGAGAGACAGTGTTACAAGTCAAGCCACAAATGGCATCGTACCTCCATTCAATGGCAAGCAGCCGCACAACGCTGGAGCTATGATATGAATTGCGTAGTGCCACGCTTAGTTCGCGTGCAGGCACCCAGAGGTTCACAGCTATATGTTGTACTCTATGCCCTGGACGTGGGTTGAATATTATTTTCTAGCAGTGGGGGGTAGTAGAGGTTCTCAGACCTAGGCGAGGCTAGCATGAATTACAGGACTGCGAGGAATGATTTTACGAGCGTGAGCCTGTAGAGTGTGACGAGATTACATGTAATCCGTATCAGTACGTTAAGATCTGCATTGAAGACAAAATGAGTGTGCTAGTCAAGTACCGGGAAAGTATAATGCGCCGGCACGCATATTCTACCACCAAAATATTATAGTCTAACAGTCTAAAATTGAGAGTATGTCATAGCATAGGAGCGTTTATCCTGAGAATTGTTTGGCATGCTGCAGGGCACCATCTACGCTCTCAGGCTTGTCCCGACATTTCTGATATCGCCCGAGTGCCGCACGTTATCGACAAAGAGTTGTGAGATTAAGGGACTCAACCCGTCACCATACTGACAGTGTTCGTACAAATACCAGACAACGGAAATTAATACATCTACACTTTTGAATGCTTTTGTTTGAATTTTAAAATGAAATATATAGTTCCTCTATACGCTTGGATTCAATAAATTAATACTGCGTTCGCACGCTTCAATTAATTAGAACAAAAAGTGCATCTGCACGCTTTGATCGAGGATATCCAACGTAGTGTTCGCCTACGTGATCTTTATAATTGTATATGTACTTTTTCTCGAGTCTTTATTATTTTGTAGTTAAGTCATTTCCCCAGCAATTTTTACGCATGCCACCTGTCCATTGCAAGGGCGAACTCACAACAAGACATTCTAATTAGAGCGAGTCAACATGAACTCTCAAACATCCAAGAAATATCACAATAAACCAGGAAGGTGAGTTATATTCTCTATCATTCCAAGATATATCACAATAAATCGGGTAGATAAGTTATACACCGTCCCGTAATAAGTAAACGTCATGTTCGGTTGCTGGCGCTAAGCGCACCGCTTAATGCTCCTTATAAGTCAATTATTCCCCTAATGAGTCTCCTGGGAGTTTTCTTCTCGGAGGCAGGGGTTGTACGGTTGGTCATAATTCGCGTGTTTGGTATAGTAGTAGTGGCCGTATTGTCGCCTGATGGCTCATCCGCATCCTGCACAAATCCAAAAAAGCAAACATTTGTCAGGACGAGATCGTAAATATATTAAAGATAATAAACCCCTGAACAAAAATGCAATACAAAACATCAACTGAATAAGGCACAATGATTTGACTCCCGCACTTACCGCGTTGAGGGCGTCTCGGCCACTCCTCTCCAAGTACTCCAGAGATTTGGTAGTTTGGCTTATTTGCTCCACCTAACACAAGGGTTCAGGCGATAAAAGACAATTTGATTCTATTGCATCATTGTGGTATGATGTATAAGTAGCCTCTCTAACATATGCGTTTAGCGATATACATCGAAAAGCGGACATATCGAGTAAAACAATAAAAACCGATCCCCAGTCTGTCGTGACAGATTAAGGCAGCTAGCTCCACAAGTGTGCGCGAATTAGGGTAAAGTTGTTTTTAACAACTCGAAGTTATCACGGATGATGAAATGAAAGAAGAACACACCAACAATACGAAACATAAACGCCCCAATTTAAGGTATATTCCATTGAAGAGGTATATTCTCATTCAAGCGCACCGCATGCATAACATGGATACCTTGAGCATCAAAGATGACTGCTCCCTATTGATACGCTCGTGGAGACTTCGGTCTGCGTATAATTTATCTCTTGACAGTTGTTCTACTTCATCTTGATTCGCAGTAGTCGCCATAGATCTATGGCGCTCCTCCATCATGTGCCACTGCGCGCGCTCGGCAAGCAACCTATAGGATTCAACGAGTGTACCTCTTCAAAACATTATATTCTGCAATGATGTGCTATTTAATATAAATACTTCCCGCGAAATAGATCACACTTCCTTCTCGCTAAAGATCCGTGTACCTTTACTCTGCATTCCAGAATAGATACGTGCATGTAGTATATTTTAAAGTCAAATTGCAGCTTTTCCATATTTTGAATATACCGCCAACAGATACCAAGTAGAGCTGATGAAAGGGGCATCAAGGAAGTCAATACGACATAGCTTCAAAAAACATGCCTGACATTGACCTACCTGTCGAGAGGAACCTGATATTGGTCTAATAATGTTTGTCTTTCAATGTTCATTGGATTTGGCAGGACCTCTCTTTGTAAACTTCCTATCTCACAGGGATCGCTTTCTATGAATTCCTGGCATATTTTTTCGGCTACATTATAAAGGGGGTATGCATCTATTCAGTAAAGGCGACCATATTTACATATCACATTACATGGAGGCTGATAAGAAGGTTTGTACGAGCAAAAATCGAATCCTTGGCGATAGACGAAATTCAGTCTGTATGGTCTCACTTGCGGGAACAAAGTTTGCCGAGGTATAATTGTTAGGCTGTTCGAGAATCATCTCGATACAAAGGGGGTGTAGTGTGTAAATAGCCGACTATGTGATTAAATTCATCGATTGTTATTTCCTACAACGGGGTTCGATTTGAAAGAATTTACAAGCACGCTCGAAAGAAAGATGAAATCAAATCAGAGCACCCATACCTGCCGTTAATTTATATGAATTACTGTCCATGGCCCTGTAGTGGTCCAGTACCATGGACATTGACGCAGTCAGAAGATGTCTCAATCGCTCACTTTCTGATGGGATATTGTCCGGCACATCTATTCGCAAGTCTGAGGGTTGCATCATGAATTGTGACAGAACAAGCACAAGTAAGAAGATTGGAGCAGACGTAACGTTACAAGGGTGGTTGAATATTGCAATACGTTCCATTTTGACTTCAAAGCGCCAACTATGGTCGTTGTTTAACTGAAAAAAAAAAGAGGTTCTTCTGCTGATAGAAGGCCATTGCTTACTGGTACTCTCGCTACACCTTTTCAAAACACATATTAGATATTGTAAAAGAAACATACGAAATCTCTGCTTTCTCGATGTTGCTAAGGTGATTCACGGAGCCTAACCAGATGTACACAAATGCGAGGGTATCCTGCGGAGCCACGCTGAGCTAATCAATACAGCAGTATAGTTAAATTCGCGAATTCCAACTCAAGTACTATTTTTGTTTTGGGTTAACAGAATACGCATATATAAACGGTAGCTCAAGCGCATACCTGATATAGATGACTCCGATAGTATTGAAGAGTCACCTCCTCCCCGCACGGACAATTTGTGTGATTTTCCACTCGACCTGGGCGTTTCTATATTCCTTTGGTTTGGCGTCCGTATAGAGGGCGTGCTTTGAATTGGCGCCATATCCTTCCCCCTGGGGGTGGGTACGTCATCATATTGCGGTCTACTACTGACCCTTTGGGACCGGTCTCTTATTTTCCTGGAGCTATTACTAGGAGCTTGTCCTTGAGATACAGATTGTGGCGGGTGTGGCAAGTGATCGTGAACACCTGACCTACGTGAGCTTCCGACTTGGGGGTTGGTTTGTGTGCGCGGCGTACTCCTTTGATTCTGTGTGTGATCGTAGTCGGGCGTGTAGGGCCTATCATCGTGTTGGTAAGGATCATCTCTGTCTTCTTGTCTCGTTTCTAAGCGGGTCTTGCGACAGCTTGTTGCTTGCCGCGTGTGTGATGGTGTGTGGATATGATCACTTCTATTTTCCGAAGTATCGACATGGTGATGATTTGGCCACCTTTGATCATGGCTCTGGTGTCTATGGAAGTCATTCCTGCTTCTATTGCTCGATACTGGGCTGCGGAACGATCCACTATGCAAAGCCTCTGAGGCATTAGGTACTGTCCTCCTGTGTGATATAGATACTCCCTACACAAAAGCAATAACAGCAACCACGTGAACTCCAGTAGATACGTGAGAACCAATACTACGTTGGCATAGTAGGAAATGTGAGTCGGCTTTGTGACTATAATGACCAAGGTATTATTACAAAGAGAAAGACGAACAGTATTCAAATTAGTATATATAAAGGATTGACGACACACCAGTAAGCACAATAACGAGTGGGTGAGCACTCACATTAGATATGTTATTTCAACTCATTGTTCAATATATGTACCTTGAGTGATTACAGCGAGAAGCACTCACAATACACGTATACGCAATACCTCTAATCGTGGGGCACTCGAATATCAGACTAAACTATTTGTACCAAACTCCAGACGTTCAAAGAAGGGTAGGTACGGGTGACTGATACTACATAAATACATTTGCTGTTTGCCAGTGGCCTTCCCAGGTCAGTATGACAATCGTAGTCACGAGACTACGCTTCATTTTAAATAAAATGATTCGTCGTTCTATAGAGTAAAGGTATGGACGACTAAAACCCGTTCGCAAGCACAAGATTCTTTTTTATTTACGATGTGCATGCAGATATATATATATAAATATACATACATACATACTTACATAAACACAGATATATATATATATATAAATAAATATATAAATATATATATATATATATATATACGTGTAGATATAATAATATTTACAAACGTACGTACAGACGTACATACAAATACACACACACTTAAACATATCTCTGAATACAGTTAAGTATGCTTGTCTAATGGAAATAGAATAGTAATGGACGATACATACA
>NW_014040409.1:0-2694 GCF_001186125.1 Sphaeroforma arctica JP610 | reverse complement strand
TTATCAGTTAATTTATTATGAATATACGTATATCCAAGGCTTGCTAGCATATTTCCAAAACATGGTTCATGCAAATATACGTGTAGGCCTTTTTGATACCTGACAAACTGGAAGGCGAAAAAAATCGCCTCAATCGAGATCAAGTATCCTTAATCTGGTCAAGAATCGGTGTCATGAAATTTCAAACGTGAGTGTCGGCATACCTTATTTTGCGCCGGCGCTATTTTTCCAGTATTGGTAGGTGCTTTGGCTTTGGGATTTGTTCGTGATTTTCGGGTGAAAATAAAGCCATCGTCTTCCTCCATAATGTTAGTATGCGGGAAGAGAGGGAACTGCCAGGTATATGGTGCTGTGTCGATTGGCCGTGCTAATGCGCGTAGCATGTGGCCTTTCACCTTATTTGTAGCGTTGCTCTGGGGCGTTTCTCAGCGGTACAAACCGTTGCTCACCGTATTTGATGGACATAATATAGTGGACGATCATATATTGCAATGGACGTACCATCAATAGTGTGATAATACAGGCATATCAAATCTTGAACTATGTACTTTTACACACTTTCACTGGCAATTTCAAATCGAGATGAACAGTGCCCTTGTTCATGAAGCATGCAATTATGCAATACATACATAGCAATTATTAGGACAGTTTGCCGCTCTATTTTAAATACTCCATACATATAAATTGAAATATTTCAATATACTCTCTTATGTCAATAAAGTCTCCTCTAAAAAATATTTTACCTTTCCCGCCGTTTATTAATAGGGATGGCAGTTGACAATACCGAGAGAGTGTCATTGGCTTAGTCTAAAAATAGATGTTTTGATCCGAGACAAGTGACAAAATCTCTTGAAATAATTTTCCCACCAAAAAATATTCAGAAAAATATGACACAACATCTGCAACGTATCACTTCCATGGAATCAACAAGACATGAAATAACGACATATTTGACTACTCTTGGTCGTAAAGTATTTGTTGTCGGAAAATAGTTTTCGAAAATTTATGTTTTAGGGCTTAGACCCGCCACGGCCTTAGGCAGATCTTTCCTTCAAATGGAATTTAAAACACACCCATTTTGATTTTAACTTTTCATTTCCCGGAGGCCGGAATCCCGTGTGGATAATATGATTATTATTATAAGACCTCAATAGAAGTATATGTGATTACATATGGATTTTTTATCCTCGCTTTCTCTGTGTTGCCGTTGTCTCCGCACAATTTGGCAATAGTGACCAGTACTGCCCACCGACCCAAAAAGATAGACACTTGTAATTTGTACGGTTATTGCATGGCGATACTTTGTATTTGTATTGCATGTTGAATATATGTATCGTCTATATAGGATACGATTGATAACGCGTACACGCAATCGTCAAGTCACTACCTCAATTGGATTTCACATTCATTTGTCTTTGAATTCAGCACAGATAAACTACCTAGTCTGCAACTATCATCAAAGTACAGCTAAATACACTCAACGGATGTATACATATACCGCAAAATCGCTTCAACGCATATACTATCTGTATAAACAGAGCAATTCATTACAGACTGTTAAAAGCAAGTACACACGGCACACATACATTAGGCCGTGGAAGTTCTATTATCACTATCAAAGCACACAAAGGGAACAGAGCACACACCCAATATTACTTAGAGTGATGGTATAATCCGTGTAACCTCATATTCTATAAGGGGAATCGCCCTTATCACTAATACAGCAAGTATCGGTAATAAGCGTTCAATATGGTTCTTGAAACCTCGCCAGGGAACCTCCACATACACCCCCAACATCGCCTGTATCCCGATGCGTTTGATGTCGAGAGTACGCCCTTGCTCAACAATGACACAGACATTCCCAACGGGCACATGTGTATAGACGAAGATGTTAGTAAGACTCCGATGCAATCAACAACCGCATACAGCAATAGCCACACAGAGTCAACGCCACCGCCACCCCAAAAGCCTAATACATCTACGGGTGCTAAGACTACGTGGCGTGTGGTGTTCGCTGCTTGTGTTGCAGCGTCGGGCGCATCTTTTCAGTTCGGCTATCACGTGGGTGACTATGGCGCTGCAGCAATTGATATAAGCACACTAGGAAACATGTCTGGCCCTACCAACTCGTGGTCACTGATACAGTACATGGCTGAACTTACCAGCTTCTTATTGGGAGGACTCATCGGTGCGATAGTAGGGGGTGCGTTTGCAAATAGAATTGGACGCAAGAAGACTCTGTTACTGAATGATCTCACCTTTATAATCGGTGCACTTCTCATGGCCTTCTCGAGGTTCTTCTTGATGTGGGTGGTCGGGCGTTTCTTGATTGGGTTCGGCAGCGGAGTCGGCACTATAGGTATGACCCCATTTTAATTTTGTGATCTAGTTGATGAATTCAAGATTTGGCATCGAATATATATTAGCATATAGTTTACAAAAATTTTGTATCTTAATATATCGAACAACTCGTACTCTTCACGTCCGAAATCTATGTACAGTGATAACTATACATACCAACGCAAATTTTAAAGGATTAAACGCAATCTGATATAGTGAAAGTTCAACGTATTCTATAAATAGCACACACACACGCGTACACGCACTCACGCGTACACACACACACGCGTACACACACACACGCGTACACACACACACGCGTACACACACACACGCGCGTACACACATACACGC
>NW_014040410.1:132350-133160 GCF_001186125.1 Sphaeroforma arctica JP610 | reverse complement strand
ATACGGGCACTATCTATCTAGTTATATGGGCAGTATCCATCTATTTATATGGGCACTATCTATCTATTTATAGGGGCACTATCTATCAATTTATATGGACACTATCTATCTATTTATATGGGCACTATCTATCTATTTATATGGGCACTATCTATCTATTTATATGGGCACTACCTATCTATTTATACGGGCACTATGTATCTAGTTATACGGGCGGGTCCTCTGATCAGTCGCCGATGTAGCGATATCCCATACTTTTACTTGAGAGACCCCACACTTCCGCATGGAGGTACGTGTACTTTGATATCAATTTAAAATATCACACACGGCTCCATCTTTTTCTCGCATCAATGAGGGTGACCTAATGCTTATATGTCGCTATATCACACCGTCATGTCGTTAACCACCAACTCCCGTGTCGTAAACCACCAACATCCGTGTCGTAAACCACCAACACTCGTGTCGTAAACCACCATCGCCCGTGTCGTAAACCACCAGACGTGTCGCAATTCGGATTTCTTCGATGACCTGGGCCACGGCTTCGACAAGATCTTCAGCGGCGTAGTGAACTCACAGATTGAAAGTTACAAAACATCATGGACCCGTTGTCTCAATTACCTACTAGAAGAACCATTGGACTCATCACTCAAGTTCAGCAAGAACGTCAAGGACGACATCAAGGAGAGATTCAAGGTGTGGCTGTGCATCTGCGAGGGAGTTGTTATGCATGCGCATATATGTGTATATGTATATGTATGTATATATATATATATATATATATATATATATATATATATATATATATATATA
>NW_014040410.1:126553-132262 GCF_001186125.1 Sphaeroforma arctica JP610 | reverse complement strand
TTATATATATATATAGTATAGTAGTGTGNGTGTGTGTGTGTGTTATATATATATATATATATATGTATATATATATGTGTGTGTTTGTGTGTTATATATATATATGTCTGTGTCTGTGTCTGTGTCTGTGTCTGTGTCTGTGTCTATGTCTGTGTTTGTGTTTGTGTTTGTACCAAATCCTGACAATCGTTGCATACAATAGAAGTATCCCAGATCAATCTACACATTTCCAAAAACGTAGAGTACATCAAAGCTGAGAAAACATCCGTCGCAAACTCAATATCTCCTTCATTTAATGTCGCAAACTACGCACGTGTTGCATATTATCCCGTACGCCGCAAATGACGCTCCAGGGTTTTAACACAGAGTTTGAGGAAATCCGCCAGCGACAAATGAAGTACTCAGTACCCGACGACGAACTCAAAGTTTTTCTGCGCAAACTCAATGAAGAGATTCTGCTGCCACACTACAAGGACTTCCGTTCCAGGCAAGGCAGAACACATACGTGTGGTTGTGTAAGGGGTGTACATACGTGTGGTTGTGTAAGGTGTGTCCATGATTTTGTGCTGTAGTGCGCTTGGTGGAGTGCACATTACTTCTGTGTCTGTACTGACCCACACAGATACAATTGCATGCACGTGATGCACGCCACACAACCACACAAGCACAAGCAAACCAGGGTTTCCATGTACCTTTTTTTTAGGGTTTTAGAGTTTTCGGATTGTTTTGGCAATTAGCACGTGGTCTTGCTTTGCCGATCCGTGAGCAATCTACCTACACCACGCAAACACACATTCGTACTCACACACACATACACCAGCACTACTACCACTGTCACTACCACTCGTGCGATTAGTAGGTAGTCATGGCTTGTCCTGTAAGACACGGGCATCTACCTATCCCTCCCTCCCACACACACACACATATATATATATATATATATGTGTGTGTGTGTATACCCACTCACTCACTCACTCACTCACTCACACAAACACACACACCAAACGCACACATACACCATATATCTCGCATACTCATATCTCTGGTACGCTCTCGTGGTGTTGCCCTCAAACACAGGGCCGACAAGATCCACTTCAGCAAGAATACGCAGAAGTACATCAAGTACTCGGTGCAGTCGCTCAAGATCATGCTCAACAAGTTCTTCGACCCCAACGCCAATATCTAAACCAATCCGTTAGTTAAGTGACCGTGCCATCACAAGGAATAAAGTAAACGGATATGACAACTGGCTTAGTGCCATGCTTGGATGTAGCATTGATAGGACAACTGGTTAGATGCAGCATTGTACGGTATAAATGGGCATTGCACTATTTGTCTTATGTCAATGGCTTAGACCCTTGGTCACTCATGCCCACAAGCTATGGTACTAAACTGCCAATATGTGACTACTGAATATATGCGATGGTTGTTTATTGAATTCTCTGGGGTTCTGGGGCTTATTTGACATATATCTCTGAAGTAGCTATACGTTTCTGATAGTTCAGCTAGGGTTGCCTACCCCCCCCCCCCCCTCCTTGGCAGAGTGTACGCTCACAACTCCTGGTACGCGTGCATTGGCATGGATGGGTGTACACATATCCTATAGGGCTTAGGGTATTGGGTATTGGTTTTTACATAGTGCAGCAGCTGCTGCTGTCGTCCGATTCTCATTCAGAGCTCACGCTTGTGGAAACACCTCACCGTGTGGCAATACAACACAGCGACGCTCGGGCAACACTGCTGTGACGATATATGGATTGCTGGTGTGGCTAAGTGTAGCTACCAACCCTCTCAACAACCTTGTAATAACAACGGCCGCGTATGTTCGGATCCAATACTCGCATCGCATACGCCCTGTGTGTATGGCTGTAGAACTACGACCATGTTGGTAGAGCAAAACACGTGTGTGTCAGGACACACACCCTAAACCCCTCACAGTAACATTCAGTATAATTGTTGATGTGTATGTCTGTGTTTGTGTGTGTGTTTGTTTGTGTATTAGGCACTCTGCGATACGTGTTCTAGATATGTTTGTTAGAAGTACATCGCACGCACCTACAGTCGTCTGCTACGTGCGCAGCTGCAGATCGCTATCCTCCAAATTCAACGTGATAATGTTCTGACCATGCGGAATAAAACGAGAATTTTAACATGTGTATAACTTAACAGAACTTTTTAACAACTTAAAAAAACTTAATGTGTACATGTACACATACTTAAACAACTTAGTAGAACTTCTGGTCCACGCGGGAGGGTACCCGTGACACAGGCATGGCTGTCAATGCCGGATCCAAGTTACACAACTCGGGTAGGGCTTCCACCTCATGCACCAAGTCTTCCGATGCGCACGACTCTCGTAGACAGCACTCTAACGCCTTGTAGTTGATCTCACGATGATAGTTCTGCTTAGTCAAGGCTGTAGTTCGGCCGGCAACTTTAGGCCCCGTTGTAGACCCCTCTGTAAACCCCATGCGGGCGGAGTAGAACAGTCGCGCACGTTGGAGGTAGGTAAGCACGTCGGAAGGATTCAACTGTGCGTTGGTAATGTGATCAAAGTCGTACACGTTAGTCTCTGTATGCAACACACTGTGTCGAATGCGTGCAATGGCCCGTGCCATGAGCGAGTACAGCTCTATGCGATAGTTAGTCCCGGGCTCCTGCGCAATGTTCATTACGTGTGTGTAGGAGGCGATGTTGTCTACCAGGAAGATGCTCTCCAGCGCTTCCAACACGTCGATGATATCAGAGTTGAAGCACTCGTACTGCATAGTGCCAATGGTGCACCACACATTATCTAGCACTTGCTCGAAGGCGGACGGTGCGGTCGCTTCTCTGTGGGATGTTAACATTTATCTTATTGCCAATCCTGTGTCTTATGTTATAGTGTCCTGGTTTAATAGTTTCTTGTGTTGAGGGTATTAGGTACGATACAGTCAACTATCTTTTGTTGTGTACCGTATGCGCATGTATAGCTGTATGCAATCTAGAGCAGTACACCCAGGCGAGCACTATTTTATACTCGCGCAGGAAAATGTCATACTGTGTATGGCTATCGAGAGTGACATATTGCAAAAAAAACAACATCGCTGTTAAGGAACTTGCAAGTGTTTATCCGTCGAAATCAATCATTTGTTCACAAATAAAAGGACTTCTAATCGAACTGTAGACGGTCTATCAATGTGAATTAGATAGATATCACGATGACATCAACGAAACTAAATATTTCTCGGGTCGCATCATTCAGTCTACGGCAGCAAAAATCAGCGTTTCATCTTTCATCTGATCTAAAGATCGGCTGACAGGGACATTCTTCAAATCAATCCGACACAAGCAAGAAACATGTTTGGCATTGTCGCTTTGATATAATGTGTACACACACGTACACATTATATACAATTACAATCCCGTAAATACCCGTTAATGTTTGTTAAATGTACACATATCTATCTAAGTTGTATTGCCCGGGCTCTTCAATGTAATGAGTTTTGATTAGTGCGGTTAATATATATTGGCGTACGTTTATTGAGCGTAGAGAGATACAGCGCCGGGCGTGCGCATGGCTTATAGGTACAAACCATACATAATGGTGACAACTTCCATGTGTCATCGAATTCAGGTCACACTCTGGCTCTACCATGTTATACAAATACAAACATATAACACACTACTTGCATGTCCTGGCTATGATTTACGTGTTCGTCTCATAGATTGTTATCCCGACCAAATTGCAGTAAAAGCGCCAACAATATTCTGAGCAAAGCGGTCGGAAGTCCATTAGAACGAAACGCTGAAAACAGCAGAAGTGGTCATACATTGATGATTGACTACCACTACCAAGTAGATACAAGTCACGAGATGCTTTCTAACTAATTTCAATGATAATATTCGAAGACAGTGTTTGTTTTTAGAAGGCTATGAAGAAATTTGCAAAAAAAAAAAACAGCTCCCAATATGTTCTCGCTGCATGATAGAATTAGTAGAGAATCAACCCCACAGCCAATTTTCGCTCGCCTTATTCAGTCGATGTTTGCCGTCAATGATAAATTGCTTGATAAAAGTTTATAGTTTGCTTTTTTCCTTGTTTTTCAATTGAGGCTAGCTTGCATGCTTCGATCTCCTGCACCAATTTGTCTCATATATCATTCTTCCTCAAACAATGTAATTGTCATGTTTTTACATATATACAAATATTTATATAGTAAATACATCCTTCATTTCCCATTCTTCTTTTAAAACAATGTAAATGTCATGTTTACATATATACAAATATTTACATAGTAAATAAATACATTCTTATATTCAATGGTCTTCTACGCAAGTGTAATGCTCTGTCGAACACGCGGCCTGGTGGCACAACAGACGCTATAGAAGTCATCCTGCCGTGTGTATTTATTTACATAGCCTTCTGTCTTGTTAGAGGGCTATGGTATGTATTTATACTATCTCGTACTATATATATATTAGTATGACGTCATCATAATGACGTCATCATTCCGTTTTATATCCCGGTTTTCTAACTTGTGGCGGGTCTTTTGAAATCCACGGTCACAGCACCCTGCTGCACCCATACAATAAACATTGAACGTAAATTCAGCAATTAATTTTAATGAATCCTATGCGTTTAAACGGAAAAGATTTTTAATATATTAGGCCCACTCAAGTCTCTCAGGAATTGCAATCCTGAGCTGATGGTACTATTTGTAGCACAAACCGTTAAACGATAACGTAAACCAATTGATTTTAAACCGTTTCAACGGATTGAGGCAGGCCCCTATGCCCTGTGGGCTGTGGTCCTCACAATATGTTGGGTTTACCGTTTGGCGTTTATATATGGTAAATAGAGAGTGAACACTGTACACTTATATCAATACCACTGGCGCATTTCCTGACATATTTATATATATGTGTGTGTGTGTGTACACTGATGACATATATATGCGTGTATGTACATGTGACAAGGATCGTCTTCTGCAATTAATACGTTTGCATTAGATATATCAGATATATCGTCCACACCCCATCGAACCAATACGTATCTTCTAGCATGCAAGCGACCTACGGCTCGATTAACTTAACGTACAGAAGCATTTTCCGCATCTAATCATCCCACACTACAGCAATCGATCACCCAACGATATACACAATGTTAATTGCAACACCACTGCTACTTTCCGAGGCCACCGCTGGGTCAGAAGCACTGGTAGTCACCGGCGCTAAAATCTCATATGACAAATTAGTGTCGTTCCGGGTATATCAGCATGCCGACTACGCATCGGTGTCGGTGTGTGCCGTTGCATCGGTACTCACCCCCACATATGCGCGTGATACGGATATATTCAATGATTATAATGAGAAGAAAGTGACGTATACCGTAGAGGGATACGTGTTGGGAGGTGATCTTCTCAAGACAGACATTGGATTTGTATTGCTGACGGTGTGTGTGTGTGCGAATTCAAAGGGCAATATAGAGCTGGTGATGCGGCTTAAGCGAGTCTCGATCGAGAACGACGGGGTAAGTCAAATCGAGTGTTTATTGGACTTGGATACAAAGTGACATGCAGTCAAATGGATATATATATATATATATATATATGTATATATTTATATATATATATATATATATATATATATATATATATATATATATATATATATATATATATATATATATATATATATAGATATATTATATATATATATATATATTAC
>NW_014040410.1:115121-126533 GCF_001186125.1 Sphaeroforma arctica JP610 | reverse complement strand
TACATATATATATATATATATATATATGTATATATATATATATATTTATATATATATATATATATATATATTCATATATATATATATATGTATGTATGGTTTATGTATATGTATGTATATATATATGTATAGTATATGTATATATGTATCTTTGTCTGATTGTGTATCTATTTGTGTATGTGTGTCTGAATATATTTGATATATTTATATGTATGTGTGTCTGTGTATTTGTGTCTGTGTGTATGGGTGAATTTTTTTATGTCAATGTACACATATATATATAATACATATTATCAATATTATTATAGTATTATATTATATGTACACTTCACCGGTATCGTAGCTACCGCAATGTTTGTAGTTACAAGTATATCACTGACTCCAGACCTCTTTTTAATTACACACACACACAGGCAGTCTCTGCGGATGACATACCTACCCTCACGGCCATGCGCCACACGTGTCCGTCCTCCACAGACAACTGTGTGGTAGCCATAGTCTCTGCGTCTACCTACGTTGTAGGTACCGCTGACGGCTGCGTATATCTGTACACCCGCGATAGTCAGACACCTAAGTCTCTGCCGTGTGCATCCTTGTACAAGAGCTTCTTTGGATCCTTCGGTATATTTGTGCTGCGTGAGATTTGGAGTGTTTGTTTGTATGTATGTATGTGTGTATGTGTGTGTGCGTGTGGCTTGTATCTAGCGTTGGTGTTTGTTTATATGTATGTGTGTATGTATGTGTGTGTCTTATATTTAGCGTTGGTGTTTGTTTATGTGTATGTGTGTATGTGTGTGTGTGTGGCTTGTGTCTAGCGTTGGTGTTTGTTTATATGTATGTGTCTGTGTGTCTGTGGTTTGTATCTAGCGTTGGTGTGCTATGTATGGATGAACAGACTGGTCCTACACTCCTGTGTACGTTCACAAGCACACACACGTATAGGTACTAGAGCTCATTCATAGACTTGCACACGATAGTGTCACACGCACTCGGAGATCCCACCAATCCGATCTTGTGGGGTTTAGTGTTGCTATTCGTAGGCGTGCATACCGCTGAGATGCCTATACCTACACGTATGTGAGTGGACTTGGTGGTCCTTTTGTCCTGTTTTCAGGTGCATCTTCAGACTCCTTTTGTCCTGTTTTTGGGTGCCGCTTGGACCTACTTCGTCCCTGTAGCATTTATCTTATATCTATGGTTGTCTATCCGCGTACAGTCCACTCCAAACACACCTCAACGCCCACGTATCTCATCTATGCTTCATATCTGCGCGTCACCCCTTCAAACCTCCACCACGCACATGGTAGCCCTTTCCCATTGCCACTCATCTGCTGCTCATGCTTTGTCCTTACAATTGCACCTGTCCTGGTCCTAGCGTCCGGGGGCGGGGTGCAGCAGTTAGCCACGTGCACACTCAGCACCGGCCAGGCTCTCGTCGCAGGCGTCACCGCTGACAGCCGTCTCATGGCATGGAACCCCCACCACACACACACGTGTGTGTGATAACACGCTGGAGCTCTCACACACAGGCACGGACACGCGTGTCTATACACTGTGTGTGGATGAAGCTTTGTCGCACGCGGACGTGGTGCAAGGAGTGGTGGCGCTGGCTGGGGCGGGGGAAGCGGCGTTTGCGCGGTTTACGATCGAGCTCTCGGCCAATCAGAGTGCGGCAAAAGTGAAGTTCGAAGATCTGATTGGTGCGCCGGATGTGGGGCAACAGGGGCTGGTGAGCATCAAGTCATGCAATGGTATGGTATCGGATGATGATACATTGTGTTGCTTTCGTGTGCGGTCATTAGAATGTTGTATGTCGTATTGTGAAGCTATCGTATGTCTACCAATAGTCTTTTGTGTGTGTTTGTGTGTGTGTGTGTGTGTGTGTATGTATGTGTCTGTGTGTCTGTGTGTCTGTGTGTGTTTATTTGTTTCTCGAATGTAAGATCATATAGCTAGTGGGCTGATGTATGAATGCCACGTCTACGCATCAGTACTCTGGCTGTGGCCGTGTGCATGTTCTCATATATTGGTAGTGAAAGGAGCATGCCAATGCAAGCACACTCAGACGTAAATAGCCGAAGCACACTCAGATGTATGTACCTGAAGCACACTTAAGACGGAGTGTGAACCCTGGACCAAACCCTGAACCATACACTAAACCCTATACCCTATACCCCGTCCCCACAGGCGAAGTGTGGGCGCTCTTCGACGACGGCGGCGTGAGCCGCTACACAGACGAATGGACGTCTGTGGTAGGTACCACAGCTGAGGCCAGCGCTTCATACAGACCCTATCATACGCAGCCAACCAGCACACAGACATCCCCACTGCCACACCCACACGAACTGTACCAGAGCCATGTGTTTCAGCCGTACAGATACCACGTCATGGAGTTGGCTCTGGCGGTGAAGGCGTATGTGGAAAGGTACACCCCGCAGACAATTGGTATGTAACAGATGCTTTGTATGTGTAGGAAGACGTGGCTGGGTGTGTATGTGGAGAGGTGGTTTGTGTATGTAGGTGTAAAAGTGGTTTGTATATATATATATATATATATATATACCATGTGTGAGCCGCTTATCGCATAGCACTCACACAACACCATACAATCACACACCTTGAGTGTCACCTCAACAGACCCCACCGGCACATCTCATGACCGTATACCTTCATTCATCGTACGCTTGCGTGACTTCAATTACACACACAGTGAGTGTCGATGAAATAGTCTACTGCTCCACGCCTTGTGAGGTGCGGGATCTGATCTGTGCGGCTGTGGCGGAGCATATGCAACACCTGCAGCAAAGCGGTGACTACAACGCACACACACACACACACGAGATGCACGCACAGGGAACGTATGACCTCGATGTGCAGGCCTGGGATGACTTCATGGCTGAATTGGATGTGGTCGTTGACAACAACCGGGTGAGTGAGCGAGTGGGTGGGTGGGTGTGTGCAAGTGGAGAGTGACTCCGTCACACATCGTCGCTTCCTATCACGCGTGCGTGCACTCAACCAAGCACACGTGGACGCTCACTATGACGCGCGTGTGTACGTGGTCTAGTTGTTTGTATGTTCTTTGTCCTGTCTTGTCGTGTGTAAGCCTGTACACGTGCTGCTCACTTCACCTCCCCTGTCTGACACTCTGTGGCCCAGTTGTTGTAGGGTTTTTGGGTTTTAGTCTGCTCACTCCCCTCTCCTGTCTTGCGCTCTCACAGGTTGTATCGATCACGGCACAGCCGGAGGGCATCTTGTTGATCAAAGACTTCTCACTGTGTGTGGTACGCGACAGCGCCTCGGCCAATCAAATCACTCAGATGTCAAAACAGACACCCCGTCTGGTCTCCGAGATCTACTCCGACGCAGCATTGCTGGCTTTTGATTGGTCGGCTGTGAGTGTCAAGGCTAACACGGAGAGCCAATTGGTGGTGGTAAGCGACAACTTCAGCGCTCAGAGAGATGACAAGGCTCTGTCTCAACGTGTCAATGCGGTAAGGGGACACACTGAAACCCTAAAACCCTAAACCCTAAAACACACACTGAAACCCTAAACCCTAACACACGTGCACACACATGTACACGTGTCCGCACGTGGGCAAGGGCTGAGATGATGTCGTGTAGCAGAGGGTGGTGTCCATCGTGTACGTGATCGTGTACGTGTGCATTCGTACTACGTGTCGTCGCATACCCGCACGGGCTCGTGCTCGTGCTCAGTCGTGTGCAGCTGAGCCGAGGGATAGAGAGCTAAGGTCACTACCCAATACGTTAGTGTGCCTATTAGTGTCAGGTCATAGGCGAGTGAGTCTATTCTCTACTACGGGTGTTTGAGTGCGATGGTTAGTAGTTACTAATCAGTGGGTATGGCCACTCAACAGTGTGTTTTCCACACCATATCCCAGGCAAGGAGTGATGGAAGGGGCGTGTGATGGGATATATGCGATGCACTACACGTGCACCAGGCCACACCATCGCGAATTGCTCATGTCATGTTGTGCCTATGTATATGACCACTACAACCACTACTCGTATCATAGTATTATAGCTATGTGGATGATCACACATACCACAAACACTACTCACATCATACTATACCGAATTGTAGACCCACTCATAGTGCACGAGTACACTAGTCCTAAAGCTATGACCACTCATCACTTGCCACACCAACGTATTACGTAATGCACCACAGGTGTGTGAAAGTGCGATCTACTTGCTAGAGGACGCCCTCAATCACATCACCTCAGTCACTCAACGGCTGAGCACACCGCCCCAGGCGCATGGTATGCGGATGTGTTGATTGACTGATGCGTCTGTGTGTAGCTGAGTAAGTCTTATTTACTGATGTGTTTATTTACTGATGTGTTTATTTGCCGATGTGTTTATTTACTCACGTGTGTATTTACTGATGTGTCTGTGTGTAGCTGAGTTAGTCCACATGTTTGTATCCTTGTCTTTGGTTGCGTCCATGCACTCCCCCAGCCCATTGGCATTGTGTGCGTCGGTGGCATTGCCCTGTGCCTGCGTGTTTGTAAAGTGTGTGTGTGGTATGTTGATGCGCAAATCATTCCCATTGCTAATAGACTATTGCACCTCCACCCTTCCTGTAGACTTGTCTACTAACTTGTAGTTATTGCTGAGTGACGGTGTTTGTGTTGATGTGGTGAATCTGTCACTTACGCTAAGGCTCGGATGGCCCAATTCTTCTCTGTACTGCCCATACGGAAATGGCGGGGTGTCTAAGAGATATGATAAACCCTAAAACCCTGAATCTCTAAAACCCTAAACCTCTAACATACTAAACCCCAAACAGAACGGCTCTCAACCCCTATAACCCTACATATAACCCCACATAAAACCCTACAGCAGAGAACAAGGTGACCAGCTTCGCTCTGCAAGTCACCGCAGCCGCCGTGGCGCAGGAGGCGTTGTTGCATTACACGCAAGTGCGTGATGTGTATCTGCTGTGCACGTGGCTGGTAGCGCAGGTAGCCCTAAGCCGGAGAGAGAAGCTGCGCCTGCGCCTGCACGTGTTACCTACCCTGGCCGAGAGTGTGTGCTCTATGGGCGCCGTGGTGTGGCTGACCCGCCAGAGACCGACGGGCAGATACGAGGTAGGTATTGTGTAGGTAGTCATAAGTTTTTGTGTGTGTACGCGCACAGATTCTTCTCTTACTGCTTGGTGTATACTAGTGTGTTTCACCTCACTGGCTGAGAGTGTGTGCCCCGTCGTTGATGCGGTGGAGATAACTCGCCAACTGCCGACAGGGACGTATGTGGTAGGTACAGTGTAGGTAGGTGTAAGTACGGTTCGGATACCGACATGCCCACAAGTTGTCCTTTATGTATACATTGGGGTATGTATGTGTATATTGCATATATATATATATATATATATATATATATCCTCTCTGTGTGTGTGTGAGAGACAAAATTCCTGAACCCCTTGTTTCATCTCGGAGATCTGTTTGAGTGTCGGTCTCTATCGCACATGCCTAGCACACCCCTGTTGCACTCGCGATTGTGACTACCCACAGAACACAGAGCTAAGGTCACACGCACACTTTGTCTTCATGACCACAGTCACACACAACAGAAAGTCACACTCACAATCTCACATGGCCTTCATACTCACAACTCACAAACTCATAACTGCCATATACGCTATCACACATATGACCTTCAGCGACAGAACCAAAGTAACTAACTCTTCACACACACTGCGCAAACACATTATAAACACTCCACAAACACATCACAAACACATTACAAACACTCTACAAACACTCCACACACACTGCGCAAACACATTACAAACACTCCACAAACAATTCACAAACACACTACAAATACTCCACAAACACTGCACAAACACTCCACAAACACTTCACAAACACACCATAAACACATTACAAACACTTCACAAACACATTACAAACACATTACAAACACTCCACAAACACATTCCAAACACTCCACAAACACTTCACAAACACTACACAAACACTTCACAAACACATTCCAAACACTTCACAAATACTCCACAAACACTCCACAAACACTTCACAAACACATTCCAAACACTCCACAAACACTTCACAAACACATTCCAAACACTCCACAAACACTTCACAAACACATTCCAAACACTCCACAAACACTTCACAAACACGCCACAACTGTCTATGTGTCAACTATGCAGAATGCTAGCAGCGTGTTGGAGGGCTACGCCAGTCTACAAACGAAGCATCTCTCCATGCACGGAGTGACGCCCTTGGGCATTACAGCCGCAGCACACACCCTCCTGTCACTGCTAGTGCAGAACACGGGACTACCGCACGCACACCCCGTCACACGCACACACACAGACGGCGATACATCCACACACACGCCGACTCACGCGGCTAGGGATAAGGCTGAGACAGATACACACACACACACACACACACGCCCCCCTATGGACATGCTAAGCTTCTTGGTGTACTCTGAGCAGTTGAGTCTGTTGCCGAGTGCAGCTTCACCGTCTGGACAAACAACTGCAGCCGTATATGCACTGGGGCGATGGGCCGTACAATGCAGCGACAGCGCAAAGACAGACACCCTGCTGCTGTTGGCTGCGGGGTGGGTCAGGGAAGGTATACATCTATTGTGTTTGTATGTGTATATATATATATTTGTGTGTGTGCGTTTGCGTGTGTGTATGTATGTATGTATATATATATATATATTATCGTTATATATCATTTTATCATTATCATGCTGTATTTAAATGACATATATTTTTCTCTATGCATATCTGAGATTTAATATTTGCCAGTATATATATTTATATGTATATTTATATATATATGTATGTATGTATGTGTATGTATGAATGTATGAATGTATGTGCTTATATGCATGTATGTGTGTAATATATATATATATATATATAGAGTATGTGTTTGTGTATATGTGTGTATATAGTAAGTGTGTTTGTACATATATATGTACAAGCTAGTTTTCCTTCCACATGCACTCTTATCTCTATCACTTGCTCATGAACCATCCCCATCCTTCGCTCCCCTCCCACTGACAGAGATTGGCGCCGGCGACACCCACGAGCAAAGTATACGCAATCTCTTGCAGTCCCTTCCTCTACAGATGTTCGGTACAAACGACGCCATCCACGCCAACGCACAAGAGGAGTACCTGACTGCGCTGGTGGCTGCGTTTCCCCATATGAACACAGAGGCCACGTGTGTGTTGCTTACGCTGTTGCTGTCGGATGTCACGCCAGCCACTGGGCCAGTATCCGTACCGCAGGATATGCATGCACGCACAAACACACATGCGCATGTGCAGGGAGAGAGGGTGTTTGAGATGAGTGATGGGGATAGGGACGTCAGTGAGTTGCCGCGTGAGCTGTACCGAGAGCTCTACCGCAAGTGGGTGGTGGTGGCGTTGGAAAGGAAGAAGTATGTGCCGTTTTGTAAAGAATGTGTGTAGGTACAAGTTTTGCATAGAGAAGTGTGTAGGTATAAGTTTTGTATAGAAATTTGTGTAGGTACAAGTTTTGCATAGAGATGTGTGTAGGTATATGTTTTGTTTAGAGATGTGTGTAGGTATGATTTTTGTTTAGCGATGTACGTAGGTATAGTTTGGTAAAGAGATATACTTAGGTATAAGTTTTGTATAGGAAAGTATGCAAGTATAGTTTTATACAGAGATGTATGTAGGTATAATTTTTGTATAGAGATGTATGTAGGTATGAGCTACTTGGCAGGTGATATGCGCCGAGGCGGTTTATGTATGTGTATGTATCCAGATAGAGATGTGGATGTCTATAAATATATATTATCTAAATACGGATAGAATACGGATAGGTGTTATATGTGATATAGTGTATTTATAAAACAGATATAGTACATGTAGGTATATATGTGATATAGTGTATTTATAAAACAGATATAGTACATGTAGGTATATATGTGATATAATGTATTTATACTACAGCTATGGTACATGTATGTATTCGTGTGCTTGTTAGTGCAAGTATGGTCAACCCATCCACGTCACCATAGCAACCTCTCCCTCGCATCCGACGCATTCACTGCACTGTACTAGACTCTGGGCCCTTTGCTGCTGTGTGTCTGTCGCTCTCACAATAGCACACTGATGAGTTGTGAGTGAGTGAGTGGAGGCGGGAGGGGGAGGACAAAAACATATCCCGCCTATAGTCTCTTAATTTTAGGTTTTAAGGTTTAGGGGTTTAAAAACCCAACCCCCTAAACCCTTATAGTCTATGGCTGTCGCTGTACATTGTAGTTATGCTTTCGTATGTACTTTGCCAACGTCCTATCCGTATGCTTTATGCTCACTCCGCTATACTATACACTGTGCGTTATACTAAAACCCTAAAACCAAAGACCTTTTACCCTAAACCCTAAAACTTCAGGTACGAGACCGCGTTCGAGGCGCTGTGTGGCCTGTACGCCGACCCCACAGAGATCAAGGACTACATGCGACTGTTTGTAGAGGTACTGTGGCAGGACTCCCAGTACACGCTACTCAAGAGCTTCTCACGCGCAACCAACTCACCCCAGCAGCCGCAGTGGACAATTATCCAGGAGCTGCTGCACAAGGCCCACAGCCTGCCCGTGAACGGTACGGGGAGAGGAGGAGTACTATGCGAGTCACTGGTCACGCGTGTTCTGATTATGGAGTGGTTCTATTTATAGATGTGCTATTTATAGATTGATTGTAGCAGTTGTCGGTCTCTCTTGAGTATGAGATCTTGGGATTTACTCGTGGCTCGCGTTCACGTGCTCACACACAACACATGAAACGCTCATGACCAGACACACTTAAATCAGAGTACTACCGCATAAACCCTCACACAACAACGTCCAACCATTGCTCGATGCTTCATAAGTGCTAGCGTAATAAATATGTATATATGTATGTGCGCATATATATATATATATATATATATGTGTGTGTGTATGTGTGTGTGCACCCCTATCCATACGCCTAATTTGCATCTTCATCAACATAGCTTCCCCCACTGAATCAGTTCACTACTTGGCCCCACTTTCATCTTCAGGGCGTGATGCTGAGGGTATTCGCTGTTTCCAGTTGGTGTATGAGTTGCTTGTAACCTCAGCAGACTATGCACAGGCTGCCAGGCAGATGGTGGTGCTCGATACGATGCTGCGGCGCGAGCTTTTATACTCCGAACGACAGGACGAGATTATGCATTTGAGATGTGAAGCTTTGGCGCAGGTGTGTGTGATGTTGATAGTAAGTGTGTGGATATGGAGGCGTGTGTGTGTAGGTAGTCTTGGGGCTCAACGTGGATGTTTGTATGTATATGGATTTGGTATATGTATATCTATATCTATATATACACACATATATATATATATATATATATATATATATATCTGCATATGTACATGTACATGTACATGTATATGTATATATATCATGTGTCTTCATATCCCTGTGTATATGTGCAAATAAACTTATTATATAGTACACATGGGCGTGGGGGGTAGTTGAATATATTAATCTGTTCTCAATCTCAAACCTATTTAATCACATACACCTGTACGTGTATGTGATCATTTAAGTATGTCCGGTTGTTTTGTTAATGTTTTATTGTTTTTAGCACGTCCGCCTACACATAGCTCACGTGTACCGTGCATTCATAGTTCACATACACACTTGCGTTCCATCGCACTCGCCACAGATACAAAGCCATCGATCGATGCTCCTACCCATACAACTACAAGAGTCTATTCGCATTCATTTACAGATGGTCTTGCCATTCGTCTTCTCTTCTACCCGTCTTCATCTTCCATAGACTGCCCCTTCTCATTCGCATTCATGTACAATTACTCTTAGGGTTCTAGGGTTTTAGTTTATTCGCTTCCTTCCCATTCGCACTCGTTTGCAATTACTCTTAGGGTTCTAGGGTTTTAATATCTTCACCCCCTTATCCACTACATTTACTTCCAGTCCATCGCAGCCATGCACGCCCTTCCGCCCAGCCGTCAGTGTGTGAGTCTTGTCTCCGTCTGCGCCAATGAAAGCTTTGGCTTAGGCATGCTACCTACACCCAACGCTCCCTATGTCATTGCCTACGACCATTTGGGCCATACACCACGCAGCATCCGGGAAGAATCGCCTAAGCGCGATGCAGAGGGGCAATTAATAGGGCCTAATGGTGCGAGTGTCCCCAGGAGCCAAGGCGGTGGTGGGGGTGGTCTGGTTGGTTTGCCGATGCTGAAAGTATGGATAGGAGATACACGTCTGTGTATGATTACTGTGTAGAGTATCTACACGTATGTATATATATATATGTATATATATATATGTGTGTGTGTTATCTATCTATCTATATATCTATCTATGTATATATATTTATATTTATATTAATATATATATATATATGTATAGGAATAGGTATATATCTATAAGTATATGGATATATATATCATTATATATATAATTATATATAGATGTATATATATATATATATGGGTGGGTGGGTGGGTGTATCAATTACCTACAGCCACACTTTACGCTGTTTGCGGTGCTCATATGCATATACAGACATAATCTTAGTACAGACTGTTGCTCCTTTGCTGCGCAGCACAGTACGTTAATTATCATCGCCATCCATCCATAAATACAGACACAGTATGTGCTTACACAAGCACATCGTAGTCTGTTGGACTGTCGACTGCCTGTGGCGTATGTGAGTGCGTTGGGAGTGGCAGAGACCATCACACAGCTCACACTCCATGCGCACTTCGATCTGGCTGTCAATCTGGGCTTGGTAGCTTTGGCTGGGACTACAGATGGTATGTTTGTAAATAGCTATATGTATAGTATGTATGTATGTATGTATGTATGTGCGTATATATGTATGTATGTATGTATATATATATATATATGTGTGTGTGTGTGTGTATATATATGTATATATGTATGTATGTATGTATTTATATATATATATACATATATGTAACCACCCTGTACAAACACGTGTGGTATGTGTACCATTGATCACATATGTATATACATATACATATATATCCCAGTACATAACCTGTTACTTCATAAGCTGTTGCTAGTCTGGTCGATAGCCAATGACTTGTAGCCCCAACTGGAGCTGTATATGGGATCTCTATGACAAAACGTGGCATACACTCTCAAATGTATAACCAAATATGTTTTACATACTCGTACGGTTGCATCATTTACACACGATTTGAGTTTATTGGTCGCAGATAATTACAATGTATGGCACGTGTTATAACATTTTTATATGTATATATATATATGTGTGTGTGTGGGGGATCTTGAGCATGCTAGCGTCTGGTGAAATTCCACATACACATAGATTCACTATTTAATATATAT
>NW_014040410.1:87764-101887 GCF_001186125.1 Sphaeroforma arctica JP610 | reverse complement strand
GTATATGTTTATATATGTCTATATTTTTAATGTTTATATCTATCGGTATATATATATGTATATAAACAAACCTTGATATATTTGTGTCTTTGTCTTTATTTGTGTCTGTGCGTGACTTTTTGTCTGTTTGTAATGTCGTGTCTGTGTACGTATGTATGTACTTATGTTTGTATGTATTTTATAATTGTATATATGTATGTATATGTATATGTATATATATATATATATATGTGTGTGTGTATATGTATATATATATATATATATATATATATATATGTATATATATATATGTGTGTGTGTTTGTATTTATATATTTATGTATAGATACATAAGGGAAAATTAGATACAAGTATGTATTATATATATATATATAATATAATATATATGTATATATTTCTTTATGTAGGTATGTATGTATGTGTGTACGTATGTACGTATGTATCTGTATATATGTATATGCATATATGTGTGTGTTTGTGTGCGTGTGTTTGTACATTGTAAACATTATTTTTAGGATCTTCGTTTCGAAGACAATGTATTATAATACATATATATATATATATATATATATATTTATATCCCTGCAACTTATCATTTCACTCTTTTCCATTCCTAGGGGTCGGGAACCATTAAAGCGGATTTGGCTGGAACGGGCAAACCGCGATATGTCTTTCCGAATATGTATGTTATCCTATTGCAGTTGTGCTGTCCTGAATGCCTATAGTTCATATAATCACTGTTTGTGTGCTATCATTAGCCTATAGTTCATATAATCACTGTTTGTGTGCTATCATTAGCCTATAGTTCATTTAATCACTGTTTGTGTGCTGTAATTAGGACACTGCACTTGAGTGACAAAGCCATTAAATGCTCATAGATCTGCAATTGAACGCGTATCTGTGGAGCGGATAGAAACGAGCGAATGCGAACACACTCAGTACTTACACAGGGCCAATCGTACGGTGAGGGTTCAATGAAATACAGTACGTGCTAAACGTTGTTAGATTATTCTCATCCCAATATATACATTAGAAGTACTATAGCAGTAGTGAAGTATTTGGGAGGTTGTTGATGTACTCACAGTGGAGTGTCAACGATAATCAATCGATTGCATGCCATTAGAGAGGTTAGAGAGATGGCATAATATTTAAAGTAGTAGTCTCTCTATTTAAATGAAAGTGTCAGTGATGAAACCTGAAACATAGAGCATGACACTACCTCCAAACACAGTGTGGGAAGGCCACGGTATCGCAAATGTCTACCCAAAGGATTAGAAGGCGACTACTTCGTGGGCAAGGTGGCGGACGATAACAGGGGTCTTTTATCGCTCAAGTATCCCATGGAACACGGCATAAGTATGTGGCAATGTCTGTGTATTGGAGAGTTGGCAATTGTGAGATAAATATATAGATATAGATATATATACAGATACATATACATACTTTAGACGCGTTGTATAAGATGTCAATTCTCGTACCACTATCCGGATCCACATAAAGAATATGCAGCTGAGTGCGTGTATGTGTTCACAAGCCTTCTTTGTGTAGTCGCAGTTCGTTTCCACCGCCACATCCGGAAATGATGGGACACCGATGTTTACATATGATCACAACCCACCTGCTAAAGCCCTTACTCACTCAATGGCACTGTTTCATTAGTTGACAATTGGACGGATATGGAAAAAGTGTGGCAGAGTATATATGAGGACCATCTGTACGTACAACCAGAAGAGGTACGTAATCCACCACTTACTCTCATGTGCCCAATCACATTAGAGGATAAAAATAAATGCATATCTCATTCGCGGTTATCATCATGGTCGAAGATATCCAGTTGTCAGGTTTGCGTATATATGGAGCAAATATGTCTGTGCAGACGCTCAGTGGTGTATTCAGTATTTATCTACATGCAGATATGTATGTTGCACTCTATGTGCGTATATGATTGTTTTCGAATGATTTGTAAGTAGAAACAACGTTTACAACATGTACACATATCATCATTTGACCTATCTAATGACACATACATGTAAAACCAAGAACATATAGATTACACCTGTACATGTATATATTGATATATATTTAGTTGTGTATGTGATTACTAAATGTATCAAAAATAGAACTATGTATACCCTTCAAAAAAGTTAATTACATCTCTATATGTATATATATATATAGCATACATTCTATATATATATATTTATATTTATATTGTATATTATCACTAAATGTATGAAAAAAGATCCTTCCAAAGAAACAACATAGATATATGCTGAATGCTTCAGTATATATCTATACACCGATATACTCGAGAGGATAACTAAGGTTTGATCCTGTGCATGTCTCCAAACCCTATCCGTAGCTTTCCCATGGCACGGCTGTGTCCATTACTAGTGTACTATCACACATATTATAACAATGCTTCTGTTTTTGGATTTCAGCATCCCGTTCTGCTTACAGAAGCCCCTCTGAACCCGATTAAAAACCGGACCAAAACATTAGAAATATTCTTCGAGAAACTCAACGTGCCGGCCATGTTCATCTCGTTACAGGCCGTTCTGAGTCTGTAAGTGGCATCACACAACGTAACATAACACAATGTAACATCACACTTATAACATCACACAATGGAACATTACACAATGAATGATCACACAATGTAACATCACACGATGTAACATCACATTTATAACATCACACAATGTAACATCACTCAATGTAACATCACGCAATGTAACATCACGCAATGTAACATCACGCAATGTAACATCACGCAATGTAAGATTACACAATGTAACATCACGCAATGTAACATCACTCATTGTAACATCACTCAATGTAACATCACTCAATGTAATATTACACAATGTAACACCACACAATGTAACATCACGCAATGTAACATCACTCAATGTAACATTACACAATGTAACACCACACAATGTAACACCACACAATGTAACATCACTCAATGTAACATTGCACACAATGTAACACCACACAATGTAACATCACGCAATGTAACATCACGCACTGTAACATCACTCAATGGAACATCACGCAATGTAACATCACTCAATGTAACATCACTCAGTGCATTGGTATGACTCTCCTGCTTGGCAAAATGTTACACAAACACGTGTCACTCTTTGCGGCGCACTTCGCAATGACATACACTGAACGATAGAGATAGAGATATAGGTTTCCTGTGGTAGACTTGAGTTGCCAGAGACGTTGGTCTCGCAGCAGGTGGTGCTGAGGCTGTGTGCGTTATCTTCGATTGGTGTGAGTATTCTGTGTATGTGACTGAGCGAACCCGAATGTGGGACTGGCCATGACGTGTGTGTACCGGATGGACTGGTGATATGCCGTTCTGCCCAGGGGAGGGTAGGCCCAGAAGTAGTGTACTTTATATTAGGCAGTCACCTTGTCGTGCTCTACATATACATACATATGTGTACGTTATATTAATCAGTCACCTTGTCTTGCTATACATATACATACGTATGTGTACACACACGTGTGCTTGGTCTCCGCACTCACCCTCTGCACATATGCTGACGCATCTGCACAGGTATGCCAGCGGTAGGACCACGGGTGTGGTGGTGGATAGTGGTGATGGGGTGTCACATGTCGTGCCTATCTACGATGGTTTCGCCATTGAACACGCCATCACACGGTCGGATGTGGCAGGACGTGACGTTACCAGGTGAGTGCTCGAATGGGGCCTGCTTGTCTGTATGTATGTTGGTGTGTGTGTTCTCTGGGCGCAATTGCCGTGTATATTTGAATAGGTCGGACTTTGGTTATACTGGTGTACTGTATGTGTACATATGTATAGTACACGACTGATACGAATACAACCACTTGTACTACTAGTACTACTCTATGCGCGATAAGAGTAGGGAGAGTGTGTGTGTATGTGTCTGTGATGTTATTTCTATTTGCGTCTGACACCCCATCCATCGCCTGGCTGTGTGTGTCTCTCTTTTCTCTTGTCTCTGCAGGTATCTGCAGCAGTTGTTACGGAAAGAAGGGGTTGGACTGCACACTTCAGCCGAGTTCCAGATAGTGCGAGAAATAAAGGAGAAGGTATCGTGTGGGTGTGTGGTTGTGTGCTCTGCTGTTACTGTAAGTAGGGTGTGTTGTAGCTGTTAATAAGGTTGGTGACACAGCCTACTACCACACTCGGCTCAGTCACAGCACCAGAGACCGCCAGCGGCCATTTGTGTATACACGTGTGGGTCATCACTCGCCATCCCCACATCTCGGTCTATGCGTCGACTTTCGTGTAGAGCCTGACCACCCTCCGTGCACGTGCGTATCATATCCAGTGCGACACCCCATGCTATCCAATCCAATACAATATCAATATAATCCAATCCAATATAAAACAATATAAAACAATATATTACAATGCAATACAATGCAATAGTCTGTTATCGTCTACACACGCCATACGCACACATACATTGCCTGTGCATCCGTACACCACTACTCACAACACTGTATCGGCCAGTGCTCCTCACACGCACGTGCATGCGTTCAGTTGCAACGCGCCTCCCATACACTTCCCTCGACTGTGGGTGTGGCTGTTCCCGTACACGTCTCTCGTGTGGTGTGAATGTAGCGTTTACTATACTATCCCATGCCTTCAACCCCGTAAACCTCTTGAACCCTATACTTTCGTGTGGTGTGAATGTAGCGTTTACTATACTATCCCATCCCTTCAACCCCGTACACCTCTTGAACCCTATACTTTCGTGTGGTGTGATTGTAGCGTTTACTATACTATCCCATCCCTTAAACCCCGTGAACCTCTTGAACCCTATATGTCCACCGCTATGCATCTTATGTGCACACCACTCTCCTACTCGGTGTGTCGTAGTGGCGTATGTGGCACTCGTATCTGCCTGTCATGCACTTACGTCTGTGTACTACGTATGTCTCATGTGCATTGGATTGTCATGCGTTCACCCAAATACTCCTCACATTGCCATGGTTCATCAGATACTTACTCGGATGATATGCTTGTTACATTCCCCACTCCTTTTGCGTAGATGTGCTTCCCATTCACTGTATCCCATTAACCACTCATATTGCGTAGATGTACTTCCCATTCACTGCATCCCATTAACCACTCCTATTGCGTTGATGTACTTCCCATTCACTGTATCCCATCTACCACTCCTATTGCGTAGATGTGCTTCCTATACCCTTCGAGTAAGGGTAAGGTGGATGCCAGTGGTAGGGCGATGGACGTAGATAACGATGCCGAAAAGTACAGGTTACCAGATGGCGAGGAGGTCTCTATAGCACATTGCAGGCATCAGGCGCCAGAGGTATGGCTCCATGTGTCTGTAGACGTATGCGCGTGCATCTAAGGCAATCCACACACACGTGCACCTGCTGCTGTGTGTGTGTGTGTGTGTGTCTCGTTGTGTTGTGCATGTGCGTGATCATCTGACTCCAGAGGTACGCATGTACACGTAATTAGAACCTCCTACGATCGTTAACCCGGTGCTGTGTGTGTGCTTAGTGATAAGTGACGCACAATCCACAAACGCTGTTGTTCGTTCGCATCCATTTTTTTATTACTGAAGTTTAGTGTGTTCAAAGTATATTTGCATAAATATTTTATGTTATAAGTTTGTGTAGTATGTTTGGTGTGCTCGTCATCTAATCTATCGTGTGTTCATTCGAGTCTTTCATGTTATAATTTTGTGTAGTATGTTTGGTGTGCTTGTCATCTAATCTTTCGTGTGTTCATTCGAGTCTTTCATGTTATAAGTTCGTGTAGTATGTTTAGCGTGCTTGTCATCTAATCTATCGTGTGCTCATTTGAGTCTTCCATGTTATAGGTTTGTGTAGTATGTTTGGTCGTGTGTTCATTCGAGTCTTTCTTGTTATAATTATGTGTAGTATGTTTGGCGTGCTTGTCATCTATCTATCGTATGTTAATTCGAGTCTTGCATGCTATGAGTTTATGTAGTATGTTTGACGTGCTTGTCTTCGTGTGTTCATTTGATTCTTTCTTGTTGTAAGTTTGTGAAGTATGTGTGGTGTGCTTGTCATCTAATCTCTCGCGTGTTTAATCCTTTTGCATGTAACATAACCGTATCCGCCTACATCAGGACTGCTCATTGTCCGTCATATATGCATAACCCCATCCCCTGATGTTATCAAAGCAAACCTAATAGGTTTATTACTGCAACCGCTGAAGTACCTGTGTGCGTATCTAATACATCTGCGTTGATCCGTGCTACACCTTGCAGGTGCTGTTCAAGCCGGATCTGATTGGCGCGGAATACGACGGTATACACAACAATGTTCTCAGGACCATCAACGAGTGCGACCGTGATTTGAGGGACAACCTCATGAAGAATATTATACTGAGCGGAGGCACCACAACCACGCCAGGTAGGTACAAGACGCTCTGTTATGCATGTGCAGGACAACTGATATTGTTCACCACGCCGCATTAGAAGTGTTCTGCATGTGCATGAAAAGTTACTTTGTTATGCATGTGCATGAGAAGTTACGGTATGCATACTTGACTATGTTCCCGTGGCTCTGTGTGTATGTTTGTGTGTCTACTCTTAGAATGCTGCTTGCTACAGACCTTATGGGTTGAGAGTGGGAGTCGATTCCTGATCAATCCATTGTAGGTTTGTGCTCGGATTTGCCTCGTTTGATTGCGCGCATTGATGTGTACATGCAGCATTTCACTATGCACAATCACACGTACGTGTATCTGTGAATCTATGTAAACGTATGTGCACACACATCAATGTGTACGCTTCTATATACCCGTGTACCGGTGTATTCGTGCGACCCCTACATACAAATCTAACCCCTATTTTTCCAGCAAGTTCACCATGATCTTTAAAGAGTCTCCCTTGTCCAATCATATCTCAAGGTTTTGGCGCGAGATTAACCAATGAACTGCATCGTAGTCGGCCAGGCAACGACATCAAAGTAACGGCACCTAAAGACCGGTTATACTCCACCTGGGTGGGAGGCTCTATCCTAGCCTCGTTATCAACTTTCAAGCAGGTCAGTGATCTTTGTCCGTGTCTGTGTCTGTGTCTGTGTCTGTGTCTGTACACATACGTATGTGTGTGTGTGTGATTTAACGTGTTGGGTGGGTTCGCTGTGCGAAAGCGAAGCGACGGATTCATGCAACCCTTTGCTGGGCAGTTTTAAAATGTGCACGCGTGTATGTTTTTGTTTGCCTCCTTCATTATGGCTTGAATTTGCGAAGGCTTTAGCATGCATTTGGAGTCGAGTAGACATGCCCATGTATCAACATCCTTTATCGCATTCCCACCTCGGAAGTACCTACGTACGTAACGCATTACCATTTTGGCGTGTCTATACTATTAAGTGATATCAAATAATTAAACCTGGTATTCATTTGCCACAGATGTGGATATCACACTCCGATTACGACGAATACGGAGTGCAACGAATGGTGGAGAAACTATTTTAGATCTGAGAAGATGCATTCATGTGCTACATTTCGAAATGGACTGAACGTACTAGTGAAAGAAATCAGACCACAATAAATATAGTAGAACGTGATACAAGGCCGTGTCCATATGATTTCGATACTGAGACTGTTGTTGTCTTTTATCTAGCATGTTAAAACTATTTGTGCGCAGACAGATTTGCTATATAGCCGCACAGATATACTGGTAATGACGGCCACATCACTACGTTCAAATTCTCAAAACGCTCGTGTATCCTACTGACTTCTATCTAGCATGTTGTAAGTATTTGTGCGCTGACAGTTATATTATATAGCCATATACACATACTGGTATTGACGGCTACATCAGTACATTCAGATTCTCGTAACGCTTGTGTATGTTGCTGACTCTAATCTAGCATGTTGGAAATGTTTTGTATGTTGACAGTTTTGTTATATAACCGTATACACATACTGGTATTTACGGCTACATCAGTACGTTCGAATTCTCAAAACGCTCGTGTATGTCGCTGACTTCTATCCAGCATGTTGGAAATGTTTTGTATGCTGACAGTTATGTTATATAGCCGTATACACATACTGGTATTGACGACTACATCTATCAATCGCTCGCGTATAAACTAGATGTTGAATAGATCTTGAGCTGTTGACTCGCATCTATGAATAATTTGTAAATAGATCTCAAGCAAACATATGATATGAATAGATCTAATCCAGTAGAGCAGCTGATACACGTCTATGAATATGCATAGTGAACTGAACAGATCTCAAGCAGTTATGCGACAAAATCTAAACAGAACTAAAGATAATCTATCATACCCGCCGATCTTGCCTATGCGTGTTGTACATTACTTGGATCCTAGTTATAAAACGTGACTAGTAAAGCTAATACACTTTGGAAAACTCTTGATCAAGAATGGTGTAACGCGAGAACGAGAAAATATTTTAATTTTACTAACACGATAGTTCTATGACCTAATTACTAATCAAAGCTATGAACTATATAATATTCTGTGGTTTAGGTACATAATGAATTACTTGATCTTCTTAGTCTCCATGGCCTTAGCTTCCTCAAGCAGCTCACTGAACTGTGCTTCAAACTTATCCACAACGGCACGAGAACCTCCAACCAAGTTACCCTTCTCCGTTAGCAAACCGAAGAACACTTTACCGTTGTACGACATAACACCCATACCCAAACTTGATCTGTTAATCTGAGGAATCATGGGTGCGTATTTCGTTAGCTCGTGCCCACCGATCAAAAGAGGAGCGGCTGGTCCGGGCACATTGGTAAGTACAGCCTGCAGACGGTTACCTCCTGCGTCCATTAAGTAATTGTTGAACGCATGCAGCATTTTAAGGAAAAGCTTGCTTCCATACAACGCGTTACTACTGGAATAGCTTACTGAAGGCATGGGAGATAGCTTCAGCATGTTCATTCGGTTGTGTAGGAAGGCCATACGAGCCTTAGGATCCGCTACACTAGTAGGCAAGAAGGTTATAGCCATGGTGGCTTTGTTAGCTAGACCCTCATCGTTTACACTGCGCATAGAGAATGGGATACCAACAGTCAAGTCCTGGATGGGCTCGTTATTTTCCACCATGTATTCACGAATAGCTCCAGTGGCGACTGAAAGAACCACATCGTTTACTGTCATGCCAAAAGCGTTCTTGATAATTTTGACATCTTCTAGCGGAACACCTTCAGTCCAAGCAACTGACTTAATACCCTCAGCATTGGGTGCAGCCTTGGTGAATGAAACTTTGGGTCTAAATCCTAAAACCAAACCATCCCACAATGCCATAAGTAAACACTGGAGTGTAAACAGCAGCTGGAAGATGAAGGCTTGCAATTGCTTCAAGTAGTTCACTACGACCATTTGAGTGGACTTCGTGGACATCTTGTTAGACGAAGCACTGCTGCGACGTCTCTTTTTCTTGTCACCTCGATTGCCTACTGAGTACTGTACTTGTTCAGTTCCCTTGGTGGTAGTTACACTGAGAAGCGCACGGATACTTCCCTGCCCGTCTGTTATGGCATGGTGCAGTCTATACACCATGATACTGCGGCCATTGGCGAGTCCCGTCAACAAGTGGCAGTCCCACAAAGGCTTACTTCGATCTAAACTAGTACTTAGAATCTCACCAGCTACTTTCTCGCAATCGCTTTTGGTACCATTGCCACCCAAATTGTGCTCGATACAGTGATCCTCAATTTTAAATTCGGGGAAATCTGTCCACATTACATCACCGGTTTTTGGGTCTCCAACGACAATTTGTCTGTATCTACGATATGCCTCGGAGACCACGAATGGCTTGTTAAGATCTATCGCCTCTTGTAGCGTCATTTCAGTGGCAAACTCCCAGATGCAAGCGATGTTCATAGGAAGAGCCTTGCGCTCGGATATGAGGAACAAATTGTCAAGGGGAGTGGCACGCGATTGCGCGACGACCGACTTTTGATTCACCATATTTCGATAGAGAGCTGAATACAATGTCAATTAGAACTGTATGTTAGAATATGAATTCATCTCGTCATGAAATCACGCTTTATATAATGGTGTTTCTCACGTGACGCAATTGTTTGTTGTCCAGAGTTTATATGCTCATGTGCCGATACCCCGATAAAGTGACTAAAAAAATTTAAAATGTAAACTGAGTGAGAGTGAAGTATGAAATGCCTCTCGACAATCGAGATTCGAGAGGCTTCGACGAAGTGACGAAGTGCGGGCTATTTCTATCGTTGTTTGTAATCTTTTCGTGTTTGGTCGTGGATTGTGGGCTTTTGGCTTCGATGAATAATAATAAAGGATGACACATAATAATTATAATATATTGTCATACTCCATAATACAGAGATAGGATTTTGATTGGTATTTATTATTGTTTCTACCCTGACTCACGGGAAGTCGTCAGTCGAGACCAGACTCGAGTGTTGACTGTCGCGGCACAGGTCACACACAACTGGTACGGACACAAGTACTCGGGAAGTTGAGCACTAAGAATTCGCGGCAACTTTCTTGTCCTTGATCACCTTTAAATCGTTAGTCTGAGGCTTTTTGGGTAGTTTGGACTTTGGAGTCTTTGGACTGGACTCTGGACCAGCACTCTAGTTGGGATTTCTGATAAAAAAATACAACTCAATGTACTCATCACACAAGCCACACACACTGAAAAGTGAAATATTTATTTTAATAGAACCAATGTCAATGAAATATCGAGTTCTTCTATCATTTCGCCTGTGTTTTGAACTTTTGACCACCAGACCAAAAATAAATTTCCAGCCAAAAAAGCCTTCTCTAATTTCATTGGCTAAAAACTTAGTATTTTTTTAAAGACGGCTTCGAAATGCGCTTTCATGTTCTTCAGCGAACCACAACTTGAAAAAACAACACGGGTCGGAGAAAACGCAATTCAAATTTCAATATCCGTCCATTTGTGTGATGAACCACTAAACTGAGCTATTGACCTAATAATCGTCGTCCAGTTCGTTGACTCTCTCCATATTTGGTATAAAAAAAGTTTTAAAAAAATGTACTGTTTGTTTTCTCCAACAACATGGCTATGAAAGTCTGGGACTGGGACTTGTGCCTTGTGGTCTGTGGACTGTGAGAGTCTGTGCCTGACTGACTGTGGGTGTGGAGTTTGTGGAGTGCGGAGTGTAGACTATGGTGCTAACCTTACAAAGTTACTAGGTCACTGTATAAACGTTAAACCTTTAAGTTTTAATTGTTACTTTTTGGAATATAAAAGTTATAACTTATTTTTGGGGCAATATATGAGTTTTAAATTTGCACTTGAAAAGTTGTCTTACAAGTTTCAAAATATGGGCCTAAAACTATTTTTAGCCAATCAAAAATAGGACAAAATGGCTTATATAGGTATAAAAGGTGTCCTTTAACGTAAAAAAACATACAAATATAAGTTATAACTTAACTTTATCTCCTGGTTGAGTCACTCTGAGGCCTGAGTGCCCGACTGACCTCACAGGCTTATCACGGCTTACCAGTTTAGTGTTTACCTGATCTTGACGAGGCTGACGTACTCGAGGCTCACGTCCTCGAGGCTGAAGCTAACTGGCTGGGCCGGGAATCTGGGACTCTTGGGAGCCTGGGAGTCTGGGACAGCTGGGCTAAGCTCAATACGTTTTTCCGATGCGATAAACTTTAAACGTAAACGCAACAAGGTTTGTTTTTTAAGCGTTTTAAAATATATCGGGGGCAAATCGGCCTTGAAAATTTTCCAAATTTGCACCTGAGAAATTGAACTTTTTTAATGGAAAGACGATTTGAAACTATTCAAAACTGACACAAAGTGAAAAATAGGACAATTCGTGACATTTAGGCCGCCTCCAAAAATGTCCCTATTTGGAAACCCATAGGACTATTAAAAACCCTAAAACTTTTAACGTAAACGCTTCTTTTGCGTTTAAACGGGAAACGTAATAAGGTTAGCAGCTGGGTACTCTAACTGGGGAGTGCCAGTGAGGCAGTAAGCTATATGTTCACTCCGTTGCCCCATTGGGGACGGGAGCTTTTTTTTCTTTTTCTTTTTTGTGATGACTGATGAGAGACTGAGAGACGAGAGACTGATCACAGTGACCACTGAGGCTCTGAGTCTGAGGGACTAGGCCTGACTACTGAGGCCCAGAGCGGCTGAGCCGTTCCGATTTTTAGAAACAATAAAACAGCTTTTTTTTTTGCTCTAATAAATTGCTGTAAATCATCGTACTAGCTCGGAGCAGGTTATCATCGTCACGTTTTTAACACACGTTTTCATGGCCCTCTGGATTAGGGTCTCTGCTAAAGTCGTCGGAAGAAACCTGATTTCTGCTCGCGACCCTAATCCAGAGGGCCGTGACATTTTGTTTTGTTATTTATTTGAAAGAAAACAAACCGTAAATTTGGGTTTAGTATTTCATTTTTTAACATCATATAGCCTTCTGAAAATTATTAGACACATTTATTTGTTTGTTTTTACAAAATTAAACATTCGAACCATTTCTTCGTTTAGTTCCACGTTTACCTTATTGACGCTAAACGGCTTCATGTCGCAAGGCCATTAGGTCAATAGTGAATAGACTGTAAGAAAAGAAGCGCAATATGTACGCTCGCTACGGGTGTGCCCTGAGCAGTGTGCACTGTGCAGTGTGCAACTGTGCATTGTGTGTAGGGTGTTCTATGGTTTGTGCTTGAACTTGGGTGAGCGTTTTTATTAACGTATATCCCGGGTTTGTACTGTATTCCATAGGTCAGAGAGTGCAGAGCCGCCCTCGGAGGCGATACTCAATAGCCTACTTAAAATTTCACCTCTACTCTCACAAGAATAGAGAGTCTACTCTAGAGTAGTATTTGAGAGAGAAACAACGATTTAGAGCATAAACATCGGCTGTGCTAGACTGTAAGTGTGTCCATTCTGATCCTGTGATTCTCCAATCACCACGTTGTTCATACTTCATAGTATCGGTTTTTTATTATAAAGTAACCCTTATTTTGTTTTTTTGTTTTTTAAACAAATATATATATATACAAACAAACAAAGACAAGCAAAGGCTTTTCAAACCTGCGTTTTCACTTCTGAACTGAATATTTGTCCTGCACAATACAGTTTGCGAGGCGCCGCCGCCCCAGAGGCCCAGAGTCTCAGACCTTGCCCAACCCCAGGAGAGTGCAGAACTGCAGTGCAGACTTATGTGCAATGCAAGTTCGGTCCTTCTCCTCTTGAACCCTATATTTTCGTGTAGTGTGAATGTAGCATTTACTATACTATCCCATCCCTTAAACCCTGTAAACCTCTTGAACCCTATCTGTTCACCACTGTGCATATTATGTGCACACCACTCTCCTACTCGGTGTGTCGAAGCTCTCCATCTCCGAACGTGCTGATCCCTCCCAATCGGCTGCATTTGACATCTCATATATACCTTTGTATGTTTTCGGTTCCATTGCTACAGTTGCTGAATTGACAGTGTGCGTAGTGCAAGGATTTCTTCTCTTACGGCGGCTATCGTGATACCAGTCGACATTATTATCATCTATCGCAAGGTCCCGCAGTTCTCGAGAGACTTGGCGACCTTCTGCCGTTCTTCTAGCTATGGTTGCTTCGAGATCATGTTGTGTTTTGGGAGTCTCTGTAGAAGCCTCCCATTCGACGGTATGTGCTTCACTCTCAGCAGGTTGTTGTGTTGACGATGAAGTTATTTGTAGTAGTTCTGAGCTGCTCGACTTGTGCGTCACAGTGGGCTGGGCTTGTTGGCTAACCATATCTTCCGTTGTCGATGTTGTCCTTGCGTTTGTATGGAAATCGACATTCTCGATTTGGAGGAATGTACTCCTGTTCGTAGTGTCAGGTGGTGTGATAGCGGTTGTAAATTTATTGTCTTCCCAGACAAAGAATTTATCTTCGAATATATAGACGACTCGGCTTTGTAATAGACGCCTGGTCAGAGGTGGGTATATACGATACGAGTCAGGTGTTGTGTCCAAGGATTGTAGAAATACGGCCTCCGGTCAGTCTAAAATATCAAGATTAATTGAGATAATACATTGGTTTTATTATATATTAAATATTTTAATACAAACTCTTTTCCAATATTTCCAAAGTGTTCTATATTCACTTTGATGGCTCAATAG
>NW_014040410.1:78866-87573 GCF_001186125.1 Sphaeroforma arctica JP610 | reverse complement strand
AAAAACCGAAAACCGGAAAACGAAAACGAAGTAACGTAACGTAAGTAGTACGTTCTCGTACTGTATATATATATATATATATATATATATATATATATATATATATAACCACACACATACAATGGACACATTAATTATGGCATTGGCGGGACGTTGTTTCAAATGATTGATGGTTGGAAAGTATTGTTTTATGTTCTCCTTGAAGACACTTAACCAAGCTCAGCAATCATATGCAACATACATGAAGGAACTGTCAGCTCTCATGTGTGCACTGGTTCACTTCAATGAGTACTTAATCGGACAGCGATTTACCGTACACCCGGATCACAAGGCGCTCATCAATATGAACACACGGTTGAAATTGAACATTATGCTGCAACGATGGAACTATATCATTGCACAATTTAACTCTAAATCACACATGTACCGGTTGAATTGGCTTAGCAGACGTATCATGTTCAAGCTTGACTGTAGTAAATACAACGCATAAATGAACCCACTATGGTGCATTATACATAGGCACTATGCAAGGTTTCGGCGGATAACGCATCGGCAGCTATATTCTTGCCGATATTCACACGAGCGACGTGTATCTCATTGCTCCTGCCAATGATGCAGGCGGACCCGCTCATTACCCCTCACACAGCGCATACTCTATTGAAAAATGGCACGCAGGCATGTGGAAAGTATCCATGGGAGCATACTATTGTTGTATACATTGGATCTCCCTCTGGATACAAATGCAATACATCACACACCTATGTCTTACGAGTTTAAAATACTAGGAAGTATAAACCTGATGATATTACATACTGTACAACGAAGTTTGCAGATGGGGCACAACACGATCTACGCATTCGACAACCCAGGCGTATTGAAAGCTTTTAATAAGAAGTGTTGTAAACGTCTACACAAAAATAAGGCTGATTCTGAAGCGATCTTACCCTCACACAAATGTCTTCAAGGTATATCATCCTCAGACATCCATTCTAAGGTTTTAAAGATCATGGAAGGTATCTACCTCCAAAAGGCAATAAGATACGTCTTGTCCGCAACTAATGACCAGAAGGTTGTAAACCCAAACGTAACAGAGTAGTCGAGTGTAGAGTTTAAAAGCAACCGATGAGATTCGACCAAAAGAAACAACAGACTTCTCATCAAGTGCAAATCTATCAGCTAGGCAAACATTATAAGCTGGGGGACTCGCATTGAGCATTTATTTGTGTTCTGCGTTCCTTCGCTCGACTCGAAATCTACTTGAGTGTTTAAAACTGCTATATTTCTGAAGACAAAGTCACGGGCGGGCGTACACACGACCATGTAGCCCTCCGCCAACGATGTGACGTCATCAGGAAGAACTCAACAAAACGTTGGTCCAACAAGGAGATCGCGGCAATGGCCCGGCGCCAATACTACTACCAACTGGTTATGGGTAAACCGCCAACCTCAAACCGAGATATAGCCAGACACGACAGTTTCAATCGCTGCTTCGAGTCTACACCAATCCGGCTCTGTGCTATGATTGTAACGAATACGTACATGTTTACATTTATCGACTACCGCACCGACGGCTGTCTCTGCCCTGTCTGCCCCGGTAGCCACAAGTTCACTATTAGCCACTTTACCTGCATCCAACAACTGATTCGACGCATCCTGGTAGGCCCGAAACTGCCGCCCATTGGCCCTGACCTCCTTCAGCAATTACAGGAGTGCCACGACTTCGGCTCAGCAAAGTATCCAGTATTGTTTATACCATAAGTGCCCAACGGTATCTGGACCCTCCACGAACACTTTGGATCTTTTCTCCAGCATGTTGAAGAACCACCGTACCCTCACCCGTTCCTGACACATCAACAGATGTTTTGCATACCCCGGCTAATCAGGCTGTTGAAGTGCTACTTCCAAATATAAGTTCAACCCAAATCATCGCGCTTGTTGGTTCTGATAATGATACTTCCGATCTAGGCCAGCCAACACATACCAAATTTATCTGTGGTCTGGTGCGGCATTGGCTTACCCCCATCCTCGCTTCTCGACCGGGTTATGATGGATAACCTGGTCCTTCTCAGTATTTCGTACTCTGCACTAACCCATTCCGCGGCACTACACGGCGCAGACCCGATCCGTACCACAGAGGTGGGTACTCTATTTAGTAGGTCAGCAAGCGAATATACGGAACATTCGATAGTAACGGTGTTTTGTCAACACCGGCCTGAATTGACTCAGCACATATCTTCCATTGTCGACTCACTTGGCCCAAGCTTCAAACAGGAATTTAGTGACCACTTCTTCCCATCAATCGTTCCTGAATCACTACAGTAAAATAATATTATCCCTAATATCAGGTATATTGAAACCGGACCCCAAAACTCATATATGATAATTCTTCGGTTTTGGGGGTTGTTTTGACTTTTTGATAGTCTAGTCCCTAAATGCTACAAACATACAGAGGACCGTTTTTCAATCGGCAATTTTTAGCTTGACCCCCATACCAGCTAACCAAACAGATCATACTCCCGTATCAGCAACATGAACTGGTATGACGGGTAACAGATTCAGATCCAGACATATTGTATAGCAAGTTTCCTGGACTCTATATCAAACTTTCACCTACTGTCTAGTTAAAATGTTCACAAACTATATATGTGTGCAATATGAATTCGTAAATAGCACATAGTGTACACTCGTCGACGTGGTATATGCTGACACGGAAATGTGAGCTGTATTTGATGTCTGTTCAGCATCAGCACGACCAGGAATATCGTATATGATCCTTGTTCACGATTATATCGTAGTCCGAGTTAGGACAAAAATCCCGTCTCACATTTCAGAACCTGCGGACGTATTTATCGGGAGCCGCTAAAGTAGGTTCTTACCCATACGACCAAACATGTTTGCAGAGTTCATATTGACTAAGGCATACCTATCTCAAACAAGAAATTAAACATGAAAAGAAGCTGTCACTAGTCGAGTTCTCTTTGTAAACCTAAAAAACAACATTTTGTTTTATTGTATTGAAATAATTATAAGACAACTGGAATCAATTCAGATTGAGCAGTGGTAGCTTGTGTAAGAATGATCGGTGTTGCCGTTTGGTAAGAGCCTTAATATCTTCGATCACACCGAATGTACCTCATCCTCTTTATTGATTGTCTTCACAAGAAGCACCAAGGGATCATAGCTCACATGGTTTTGTTTTAGTTAGGGGGAGGTATGCGAACAATGCTGATAAAAGAAAAAGACTTAATGTATTATATTTTGGAGGTTGGCTAGAGGACCAGAACCATATTAGTAGTAGTTCAGAATTTGTATAATTTAGCGTATAATCTCCTACATCTACTATCGCCTAAAAAAAAGTGAATTTAGAACACTTCGGATTTAATTGAAAATCCAATTTGTTTTTAATTATTAAATGCAATTAAATACCAATGTCATATCTCATTTGATCTTGATATTTTAGACTGACCGGAGACCGTATTTCTACGCTGTCGACATTGACATACACCTGTACGTGTCTCCAGACACTTTCAAGGAACATATCCTTCGTACCACAGGAACCAATATCAGGAATTTTTGACTACACATGGTTACAAATCTTTACACGTGCTTTGTGTGCATGCCTACACACACTCGCCAAAATGTGCTTTAACATCCGGCATATTACGGTGCTTCTGGACAAAACAATTAGATACACCGCGGTTTCACACGTCTTTTTAAAAAAAAGTGTATATAGTTGTCTCTTCTAACTTAAGGTGAATTTTGTATCGAACTTAGATTTTCTTATTTACCATACACCATTTCCGAATCTAATCTTTTCAATCATACAGGGTCAATTTTAATATATACAATTCAACATACAATCATCTGAATAGTCGTTATACATATGTATTTCACATTCAAACAAGCGACTCGTACTCGTGATGCCTTTTGTCATGTATCAAAACCGCATATTTCTTATTCTTCAGTATTTGTTTGAAATACTAAAACGCATGTGATTGTTCAGCTTTTCTCGATATACCCATTTCTTTCAATTGTTTAGTCCCTCCGTCTACTCTTCGACGGAAATAGATCTCTAACACAAGTTTAGCATCACCTTTAAAGTGTAGAGTGTATAGTGTAGAGTGTAGAGTTTAGAACTTAGACTGTAGAGTATAGACTTTGTAGAGGCTGCGAATATCCCTGTTCACGCGTAATAGGAACTGTGACTTCGTTGTCGTTGTACAAATAATTGAAACAAGCATAGAACTTTCTATTATTGACATTTTTGTTTTGATCTATTATTTTACATTTCTTTTACTTCTAAAAGGCAACACAACATATCATTGTGCAAACAATGTCAGATGTCATGGTGATAGGATACCTCATATCACTTGTTTAATATTATCGTCGATCAGTTTCCGTAGGTCAACAATCTCAATAGCCATTAGACTAACCTTTGTTGCGTACTTGAATTTCAACCGTCGCAATACGTCGTCTATTCTGCTGCGCTCATTCGATTGAATAATTGGTGCACTTCTCAGACAAGATGGCCACTACCATTACAAAGTCAGCACTGGCGCTGATATGTCTGAGTCCGTTGCAAGCGACCGCTGCATAAACAGAGTAAAATCTCACTATACGTGTTGAGTGATGAAGTAGAAAGCACAAACCGCGAACTTCATAGTTGCTATAAAGTAAGCATACACAAGAAGTTATTTCACTATGCAATAATATCTTACGCTCCTTGAATTATCTCTTGGGTTGATGCCCCGTCTAAAACGTTTTCATGCTGACATGTCGTACCATTATTTCTCGCTTGTACAAATAATATATTCGATCTTGATTAGTTGCCACTGGGCTGGATACAATCTATCGTTTGGTGTGGAGCACAACTTTCAAATCCCCATTCAAGATATAAGAAACTGGATTCAGGGATACTGTTGACGGTGCGGCTACTCTTGCAACTGCATACGAAGCCATGAAGCACGAGTAAAGGAGTCAATACAGTGGACGCGGACTGTGCTGTGTGGTTTGCACAACCAACTCCTGCAAGGGCTGAAAAAGCCAGAGTTTTTTTTTACAACCTGGAGCATTGTAGTATGACCTCCATTAGAGAATCGAATGTTGTGAAAAAGGTGTTTCTGACTGCGACTACTTCCAACCACAGTGTCTATAGCGAGCAGCAGTTTTCTAAACTTTTTTTATTACCCTTTCCTCAGTTTGGAAGATGAAGCGCCGGTCTTATATAAAATGTATTACAGCAACGCGAGGACTGTGAGATTTATTGTTGTGAAGTTTTCGGTTTTGTTTCTGGCTCGGTTGATTTGGCATTTGCGTGCAGTGTGATAGTGTATGGGGTGTGTACTATACTGCACATACGTGTGTTGTACGGTCCTTTGAATTAGTGCCATATAAATGCACATGTCAGATCAATCTGATGTAATCTCCTTATCATATGGACCCATCAGGATCGGTTCTGATTGTATCACGCAAAGGTTCTGAAGGTATCGGAGATTGGGCGGCTGCAGGCATATTTAGTTCGTTCACATTTTCCGCGTGTCTGTTCTGTCGTTTTTCGTGTTGTTTTTTTTCGCCCGAACACATCTATATTATAGGCAACATTAGACCAATCACATTCTTGCTGATTTGAGTTTTAATCCTAAGTGTGTTCGAGTGTTTGCTGCCTTGAGCTGCGGTAATATATTACAAATTCGCTATTTTCGGTGTGTAAAACGATGTTTCTGACCAACAGAGGAGGACGAGGATCTCGACAACGTCCTCGGAAGACTTGTCAAAAGCTATCTGGAAGAGAGAAAGAATGCTCATGACTGAGTCTTGCTCAACGATATGAACCAATCAAGTCTTTCTGACAGCGACACCAGAAGGGAATTTCGAATCAACACTTGATTTTTATCGACCATTTGTCGACGATATCTATAGCCGACAGAGTGCATTTAGATGAGTCTAGGTGATTTCTAAAGTGTGGCTGCAGAACAACATTTGATTAGAGACATGCATATGCACCTTAGACACTGGCTATTAGCTGCGAACTACTCTAGGTGGCAGACTGCTTATCGATTGAGTCATAGCGAGTTTTGGAGCTCCACATAGGCACATTTTGACTCGCATTTGTGTAAGCGCGTAGACCCGCACGGAGTGCATATACACAGCGATCCGATCTATCGGACCCCAATGTAACTTTCAACGTTGTCAATATGTTCTCATTCTTATGGGCGCATACTTGCGGCATAAAAGTTGTCATTGTAAGACTGTGTAGGAGCCCACTCTGTGCCCTCAGATATCTGGTGTAGTTGCACCCTTCGAGCAGGCAATAAGAAAGAAAACTTGCATCGTTCATATTGTGCTTGCGTAGCACTGCCTTTCCACTACATGTATACGTACAGACTCTGATAAAATCTGACTCGTTTTCTTTTGAGCATTCTTTGCTGAAGCCAAAACATACATCTACACGGGTACATATACGACGATGTCAGGATCCACGGTAAGCACGAATGTACCATTTGTGGAATTTTTACACAAGCGAACAAAGAAAGGATCAACTTCATACCATCGTTCGCATTGCATACAAGACAATTGTTGAGTCCCCATGTTATGTTTTTGACCATCTACTGATCATACAATATGTTTCACCTCTTAGACTCTTTCACTAGTTTAAACAGAACTCTGAGGCTGTAGCCAAAGGGTTCGTGTGCTCAATCTCTTTGGCTAAAGGTACACGCCCACCAAAAACAAAGATGTGTACAAACTAAAATAGTAGTACACGCATTCACGAAAGTCTTGAAGGCGCAAATAATCTCTTACTCTACGCTCACCCCTCCATTCTTGTGTTCATACGAACCCCTCGCCACTTCAATCGCTGACACATAGTTTTGGTCCAACGTGTCAGTGCCATATGTAGTAAGATAGGTGCATCAACAAAACAGTGTTTGTTCTCAGTTTTTGGTATGAATGACGAGACGCGCGTGAATGTTTGAGTGTATTTGTGTACTGATGGACTCACCATCGACTTCAATATCTTCAACAGATCTAGTAACCTCATCGCGATCTTGCATTTGATTTTAAGCGAAATAAATTCTAGTGGAAATCTAATCAATACCAAATGCTATGGTTGAGTTTGCTATGCACTCCTATAGAAGATTAAAGTGTCACCGATCTTGACTATACGTGGTTTGTTTTCACTTGATAGCTGAACAAACATCAAAACGTGTTCACTTTGGTAATTTGGATACCGAAAATCTCGTTTATCCCGGCTTGTTCAAAATTATAGTTTTTTATAGGTTCTAAACACTAACGGTTTTGTGGTCAGCGCCTTGGCAGTTAACACGTCTCACCACGGCATTAGCACTATGTCAAGCATAAAGTAAAGATTTGTAAAATCCTGTCAGGGCAATCATTTTTTCCTACACGACAGCTTCATCAACAGCGACCTATTACCCCGGTTAGCTGGAGGTACAACAACACAAATGCCGCAATTTTTACAATTGCAATTTATATTTGAGTCATCGCATTTCCTGGAATGATGTCTACTTCAGTCATTCCAGTTGATATGACACCTCTGAGCTTTTATCCCACCAGGGGTGTGTGTGTGTGTTGAGGGGTGGTATATACTGTTCTCCTCGCGTCCCACCATACCCTCAGCAAAGCAGAGATCAGCAGCAGTCGCCACGATTTGACATGTGTCAACATACCGGTCTCTGCTCGTACTTGTATACGCCGCTACGTCTTGTTCACGCACATATCAACTATACTCACGAATATCAATGCAACCAGCACCTTTCGAGAATTATCCTTATAGGAACCAAATTCACTGCCAAGTGTGTGGTTAGAAATACAGTGTTATCCGTAGTCACATTGTCGTATCGTAAGTCTATACAGTATAAACATTTTTTTAACCCTACTACATACGGGTTTTCCGAGAGGGTCTAATGAACGGATGTATATCCGCCCTTTGTTTTACTTTTCAAAACATCTGATTTTGTTCCTACCAACTTCGGAGCAGCGAATGAGCCACCAATTTCATAGCAAATTTTAACTTATGCATGCCTGGCTTCTGAGTTCTGAATGTAGTGAACTATATATTACAATGGCTAATAAACATACTAGAAAAGTATTGCATTTTAATTATAAAACACGTTAGCAGGGTGCTCGAAAAGTCATTAGAAGCAAGCATTGCGGTCAGTCTTACAACTTCTATACATGGGCTATGTACCAGTCGGAACCGGCCAGAAGGTGTGATCAACTGATCGTCCCTATGCTACCACTGTATTTGATAATATCAAGATGGGTGATTATCGGGAGAAAACACCGATACGAGAATCTAGCCCACTCATAAATCACACCTTTCAAGTTAGCATAGCAGTCTATGCACGTTTATAAGTTGAAGGATTCCAAATGGAATATGAAAACTACACCGTAGTGAATATGAAAACTACATCGTAATGCAATTCTAGCAATCTAGTGCGGAATAGATATCGGTATATATAAATATATATATATATATATATATATATATGCGCGTTGATAGCAATGTATATGCTAATATGTATTAAAAAAATAACATTTACATATACATAAATATATATATATATATACATACACACACACACACNCANTATANTATATANATATATATATATATATATATATATATATATATATATATATATATTATAATATTAATATATATATAATNTATATATNTATNTAT
>NW_014040410.1:73053-78498 GCF_001186125.1 Sphaeroforma arctica JP610 | reverse complement strand
CGGATGAAATAACATAAGCATACATATATGTACGATACATACGTAAACAATCATACAACACACACACACACACACACGCACACACACACGCACACATATATATATATATATGTAAAATTTATATTATATAAATATATATATGGATTCACATATATATATTCACAAGTATGTGTGTCTAATGATGTGGACATATATGCATACTGTACAGTGTCAATACTACGTAGATATATATATAGTATTTTAAAACAAAGTATATCTATACGAGGTATATCCTAGATACCCACACGGGAGCGAAACATTTGAGAGTACACACGCACTGAACTAGAGCATTTACCTTGCCAGTACGCCGACCGTATACGATAGTACCATTCCGGCATTCAATCCAGTTCCAGTACACAAATAATTGATCACAAAATTAACAAATTTATCTCGACATGACTGACTTCTCACGCACACACGCACATACGCACGCACGCACGCATTCACAACACGCATACGATATAAAGCGAGCACATGGGAGCCGACCACAAATAGGACACACGTAGAAGCACAAATGAACCAAGGGGTAGTATCCATCTATTCATTCAAATAACCCGATGATGATGTACCCGAGCATCGTTCCAATCAGCAGACAGTAGTTCTCGGTTTAGTATAGTGGGACAGAGAGTAGATTGGATTGTCTGGCTGTGCATGTGTGTTGCCAGTTACGCTGTGTGTAAATATTTCTGCGTCTTTATAGTCTAAAATATAGAAGCACTACATACGAAGTATTTTGGTTAAAAAATATAATAATACCAAGTATGTACCATAAGTACAGCCTACGCTGCCCAATGCACTCCAAAGCCTATATTTTTAAACCCCTAGATATTTCATAGAATACATATGAATCATCAATGGTGGCCAATTCAATACTAAATAGATGCACCCGTCCACCACAGCTGACATCTGCCATACACATATATACGCGAAGTAAAGGTTGATCATGTACTCATACAGTGCTGTGTGCGTATAAGCACACATGATAAGCCAGTATAGCTCATTAGGAAGCACCAAATCGCATCTAAGAATGTTAAGTAGATGTTGGATGTGGCGATACAAGGCCTAGGCACTCATTAGTGACTTCTCGAGGCCTCGGAGGTGTCAGGTATAAGTCTACATCGAGCCATATACGGTCTATCTCAATGCTGATATGCTATGCTAAGGTAGCTCGTATCTTGTCGGGTGTGTAGATGTTATGGAGATATCGTGTGAAACAGAGTACATGCGCCTGGGAAGCGTCCCTGTGTGTAGCTGTGTAGCACAAGCACACGATGTACGCGAATCAACCCGCGGAGGGTGCAAGCTTGGTATCACTGCAACCTCAAAACAATGCTCTCAATGAATCTCAACAGCTCACACCATCGCATTTACAAGCGCAAGCGCAGTCAACGCATAGAGAAGTCACAGGCACGCACACACTCACTGGGATGGCGCATATAGATGCACGAGCACACGCAAGTCAAACGAATGCACAGGCAAGTCAAGCCAATGCACAGGTAGGTCTACCGAATGCACACACGCAAGGCGTACATGCGCAGTTACCGGCTCAGAGTAACGCTCAGGTACAAGCCCAGGCAAATGCACGGGCACAGGCACAGGCACAGGCACAGGCACACGTACAAGCACAACTACAGTCTCAGATGCAAGTCCAAGCAAATGCACAGGCACATGTAAAAGCACAAGCACTTACACAGACACAAGTACACGTACAAGCGCATGCATTAGGACAGCTGCATGCACACGATGTGGTACTACCACAGCTACGCGCATTGCATGACCCGAGGTTCCAGTGGACGGATGAGGATTACATGCAGAAGGGTGAGTTACGTGATGGGGTGCCGATACTACCAGGCAAAGCATCTATTTTCAGGTATTTTCTGGTATTCAAATGCAGAGATGAAGCTTATAGAGCAGCGTGCAGGCTTTGTGATGTGCTCTCTAAGCCTATCAACTTGCCACCCGCACTGTCGACCTCAAACTTGTTCACACACTGTAGAAGTAAAGGGAGGCTGACATCGCATGCGGTTGCCTTGGAAACGGGGAAGAAGAAGCGCAACAAGCAGCAGCCTCAGGGAGTGTCTGCATACTATGTACAACAATCATTACAAAGGAGTTTACCTGCGCTAAGCACACACATCCCTTCACAGGCACCGTCAAACACGGACAATGCATCGCTTGCCCACACGCAGGCACACGAGCACATACTACCACCTACGTCACAGGTGGTACCTTCTCGTGCCCAGGTACAGGGGAGTTCGCACGTACAGATGTATTCCCACGTTCATGAATACAACAGCACGCATGACATAAGCAATGCGCAATCTTCCCACGCAGCACGTGTGGCCGGTGGTAAGGTTGCTAAGCAACGCACCCGGGGCCGGCCGGCAGTGATTGACACCCACACACCCGCTATCGGTGCAGTGATATACGCCACTAATAAGAAGACACAAGAAGTAGTGGACGATCGACCCAACCCCAGTAGCGCAGCCAGAATCACCACGACCAAAACCAATAAAGCCAATCGGCTGCTAGCTCTCTACTGTGTCACACACGATCTCCTGGCCTCGGATTTAGGCGCTGAGGTGCAGCAGATGCTTTGCTTAATGGGTGGTAGAGCCCTTATGCCCTCCCCAAGCTTGTTGGAGAGACACATGTCGTCGTTGTACAACACCATGCTATCGCGTCTGAAACAGACGCTACAGGCGGTGTGTGTAGAGTTTTGCGGCTTGCCGTTCTTGCACGTGCAGTACGCCAATGTGCACAGATTGTACCAGCACCACGCCTACCCCATAGTAGCGTTACGCTACATAGACAAATCCTGGGCCCATCAGCAGCACTTACTGCCGGTGTTGCCTGTACGCGCCTCCACTATCGACGAATACCTACAGCACTCGCCTTCTGATTGGATACAAGGAGCGTTTGAGGAGCACTCTGGTATGCCGTTTAAAACCGCGTGCATCTCCGTGACCACACCCTGGGCGGGTCAGAACTTCTACCTACCGCCTGAAGAGATATCCCATCCGGTGTCGTGGGGTGCGTGTGTGTGGCAAACGTTCGGACGGGTGATGTGTAGTGCGTTGGATATCAACACCATATCTCTGGACCAACCCTTCATCTCGTTCTACAACAGAGCGAAGGAGGCCCTCTCAGACCTGCGCAGAACCCCGGATGGTGACCGCGTGTTGCAGGAGCGATGGCAGCGGCACGCGCACGCACACGTACACGACGTCTCTGACGAGCACTACGGCCCAGCTGCGAGATGGTGTCACGTGTATAATGTGATGTGTTTGTTGGATGATCTCAAGCCCCTGGCGGAAGCCGAGCCCGCTCCCGAGTGGATGGTGCACATTAGCTTTGTGGAATGGCGCACGTTACAGGAGGTTATAGGCATTCTGGCGCCCGTAAGAGTGGCGGCGAATGTACTCAGAGAACCGGGGGCGAGTGTGGCACACATGTTCCGGGTCATGCTGCTTACGCTGGCTGCCATGACCAGACAGAAGGTGCGGCTGTCACGGGATGTGGCTGATCCGCAGACGGGGGTGACTGCAAGTGGGGTTGATGCGGCGCACACAGTGGTTGAAGAGGTGGCATTGAGTGACTTAAGTCCCATAGCTAGCGGCTTGATAGAGCGTGTACGGATAGAGGCCGACAAGCACATCTTTGCCTATGGCGGTGTTATATCGGATGCGGTAGTCATGTCTTTGTATCTGAACCCCGAGGCTCATACACACAAGGTACTGTACTTTCTAAGCAAACGTCTGTACGGTAAACAAACCCCGAATGCACTTAGAGAGAAAGCGGAATCATTACTAACCGACTTGCACGCTCGCCGTGTTTCATCGCAATCCGATGGGAGTGGGATGGGTCCAGACACATACGGGGACAACAGTGTGCAGCAGGCTGCGTCAGGGTCTAGGACAAACGTTCTTATCAGTCTTGGTGATAGTAGCGGTGATGAGGAAGAAGAAGCACTGGGCAACACCATACAGGACATCCACGTGATTCCTATGCTAGGGGAAACACAGGGCAATACGCACGTGCAGCAACGTGCACAAGCGATCGGTGCCATCGGCCGGAGTGACTGTGAGCACGGCGCGTCGAAGAATACAGACGACAACACAGGCGGCGCCAACAGAGCGATAGGCTATGCCACACCGCAACCGGCCGCACTGAAGTTGCCCGAGCCCCAGGATACACCGCTGCAACTAGAGTGCTCGGGTTACGTGAGGATCCTGTCAAACGAAGCGCCTACTGGCAAGGCCTTTGACGTGTTGAAGTGGTGGGAAAAGAACGCCCCTTTGTTCCCTACTCTGGCCGTGCTCGCACGGGCCGTGTTGGGAATGCGGACGAGCTCGGTGGAGTCACCGAAGATCGAAGCTTACAACACGTCTGTGTCAACCTTACTCGACAAACGTGTACCTCCGTCTCAGTTGCGGGCAAGGTTGGTGACGAAAGACATGTTGCAGGATCTCAATGTGCAGAAGTTAGTGGAGAGTGGTAGTTTGGGTACGTTGTTTAAGGTAGCGGGGGACTGCGCCAGTGGTGGTGCGGCGGAAGGAGATCGGGAGCACGACCGTTCCATGATACTGGAGAAGTTACTTGGTGGGGTGTCGTATGGCCAATGATATGACATAATAAACTATTAGATATCAGTGTTGCCGTCCGCAATGCGCGATTGTAACAAGAGTTCAGTAATCGCTCTCTTTGGTTAAGAAACAAATAAGCGGCGCGTTTAATTTTTGTACCAGTAGTCCGAATCTTTTCACAGGGAGAAATTTTTTGAATATGTATCGCAACATGTTTAGACATGTAGGCATGTGAAGGTCTCTACCAGTGACTTGAGGCGCTCGAGATATACTGCGGGGCTCAGGTGCCCCAAGATATCATGCATCGACACTATCGTATGGGGTAGTTTTTTAGTGCGAGCGAGTACTTGCATATATGTAAAGGTCTTAGGTCACATTGTTGCTATACATATGTGTAAAGGTTTTTATAAGGTCACCATTTAGCTATACACACGTGTAAATGTTTGTAGAAGTCACCATATTACTATATATGCAGGTAAAGGATTTCAGAAGAATACCATGATGCATACATATATGTAAAGGTTTGTAGAAGTCACCATATTACTATATATGCAGGTAAACGTTTCAGAAGGGCACCATGATGCTATACATACATGTAAAGATTTGTAGAAGTCACCATATTACTATATATGCAGGTAAAGGTTTTCAGAAGGACACCATCATGCTATTCATACATGTATAGGTTTGTAGAAGTCACCATATTACTATATATGCAGGTAAAGGTTTTCAGAAGGGCACCATGATGCTATACCTGTATGTAAAGACTCTCAGAAGATCACCATGTTGCTATAAGTATATGTAAAGGTTTTTAGGTCACCAA
>NW_014040410.1:61039-67003 GCF_001186125.1 Sphaeroforma arctica JP610 | reverse complement strand
TATATACACACGCATATATATTTTGTTATCATATATTTATTTATATATTTATATATATAGTATATCTATATTATGTATATATAGTATATCTATATAATTATATATATAGTATATCTATATTATGTATATATATATATATATATATATCTATATAGTCTGATCTCGATAGTTTTGAGTCCTGCGCATGCGGTCTTTGATAGGCGAGGTGTTTTACAATCGACGTGTAGTAGTGTTGACTGCAACTAAGCAGACACGCTTTAGGTGCTGGGAGAATATACAGTCTCCTTTCACCATTTGACACACAACTATTCTTCGTCATGCAAGACACATGTGTGCCGTTGCCGGTATATCCTCACACTCTTATCATCATTCCCCTGCCCTCCCCTCTAAACAGCCGAGTTCCTCAATGTCTCGAGCTCACAATGGATCTGGATTGGCATCGCCATTGGCGCGGTGGTGCTGCTGATCATCTCTCTGTTGCTGTGTTGCTGGTGCCGTAAACGTCGTCTACGCAAATTCGACCAACGCCAGGCCGAAAACAACGCACGCTTCGGCGAGCGTGAACAAGCGAGGTCTATTGCACTACAGGACAAGAAACTGTCTAAACAGGAACAGCACGATGCTATCCGCAAGAAGTATAATCTGGACGGGGCCAGCGATAGCCAGAGCCAGCCCGGCGAGAGTGCGCATGATGTCTGAGGTATAGGTAGGTGTGCTCCGCACACGTTTCCATGGCAACCGGTTGCTAGGGAGGCTGTTTTTGGTCGCGTGGTGTATGTATCGCTGTGTGTATGGTACGAGGAGATTGGGATACCAAGCACTTGGGTTGCTCTCATGGATGAGTCATTCGGTTGGTGGCCGTAGTGTTCCCGCGGAAGGGCGCGACGTCAACTTATTAAATAAACACAAACGTATAAATATAGTACAAACGTATTACAATAGTTGAACCTACTACAACAGTACAAACGTAGTACCATAGTACAGACGTATTACAGTAGTACAAGCGTCTTGCCATAGTACCAACATATTACAATAGCACAAACGTATATTACAAAAGCATAAACATATGTCAATAGTATTAGTAATACCTTTTCAGATGCATGTTGATGTTGTTCGTTGTTGTACTTCGGTAGGTCAGTAGGATAGATAGCACTGACGGAGAGTAGAAAACTTTAGGGTCGTCGTAGCTGTGGGAGTATGTCATTCTACCACAGATAGGGATAATGTGCACGCCAAACGTTTAAAATAATTTTATTGATACCATTATTCATATTACTTTTCTACTATTATTTCACGGCGCAGACCCGATCCGTACCACAGAGGTGGGTACTCTACTTAGTAGGTCAGCAAGCGAATATATGGAACATTCGATAGTAACAGTGTTTAGTCAACACCGGCCCGAATTGACTCAGCGCATATCTTCCATTGTCGACTCACTTGGCCCAAGCTTTAAACGGGAATTTACTGACCACTTCTTCCCATCAATCTTTCCTGAACCACTACAGCGACTATGAGAGCCATACCATATGTTCATACATTGTATCATACATACTTGCCATTTTTTAAATAAAAATATTATCCCTATTATTTACAATATTGCTTTCGTATTTACCATTATTTGGAATACTTCTTTTACTTTTATACTATTGATACTACTTTTGTACTAAAATATGTAATACAATTTTCGTACTAGTATATATGAAATAACTTTTATATAACTTTTACACTATTATCAATAACATTACTTCAATACTATTTTGTTGTATAACTTTTATACTATTGTCAATATTATAACTTCTGTGCTATTTCGTAGTATACCTTTTATACTACTATCAATAATATAACTTCTATACTATTTTGTGGTACAACTTTTATACTATTATCAATATCATAACTTGCATACTATTTTGTAGAATAATATCTATACTATTATCAATAATATGACTTCTATACTATTTTGTAGTATAACTTTTATATAACTTTTATACTATTATCAACAACATAACTTCTATACTATTTCGAGTATAACTTTTATACTATTATCAATGATATTACTTCTATACTATTTTGTAGTATAGCTTTTACACTATTATCAATAATATAACTTTTATACTATTTTGTCGTATAGCTTTTATATATCTTTTATACTACTATCAATAACATAGCTTCTATATTACTTCCTAGTAAAACTTTCATACTATTATCAATAGCATAACTTCTATACTATTTCGTAGTATAACTTTACACTATTATCAATAACATAACTTCTATATTATTTGGTAGTATAACCTTTATACTATTATCAATAATATATCTTTTATACTATTTTGTAGTTTAACTTTTATATAATTTTTATACTATTATCAATAGAATAACTTCTATACTATTTCGTAGTGTAACTTTTATACTATTATCAAAACATAACTTCAATACTATTTCGTAGTATAACTTCTATACTATTTCGTAGTATAACTTTTATGCTATTATCAAAACATAACTTCAATACTATTTCGTAGTATATCTTCTATACTATTTCGTAGTATAACTTTTATGCTATTATCAATAACATTACTTCTATATTATTTGTTAGTATAACTTTTATACTATTATCAATAATATATATTTTATACTATTTTGTAGATAACTTTTATTTAACATTTATACTATTATCAATAAAATAACTTTTATACTATTCCGTAGTATAACTTTTATACTATTATCAATAATATTACTTCTATACTATTTCGTAGTATAAATTTTCTACTATTGTCAATAACATCACTTCTATACTATTTTGTAGTAAAACTTTTATATAGTTTTCATACTACTATTAATAACATAACTTCTATACTATTTTGTAGTATAACTTTTATACTAATACCAATTATATTACTTCTATACTATTTCGTAGTAAAACTTTTATACTACTATCAATAACATAACTAGTATAGCTTTTATACTACTATCGTTAACATAACTTTTATACTATTATCAATGATATGACCTCTATACTATTTTGTAGTATAGCTTTTACACTATTATCAATAATATAACTTTTATACTATTTTGTCGTATAACTTCTATATATCTTTTATACTACTATCAATTACATAACTTCTATACTATTTCGTAGTATAACTTTTATACTATTATCAATAATATAACTTATATACTATTTTGTAGTATAACTCTCATATAACTTTTATACTATTATCAATAACATAACTTCTTTACAATTCCGTAGTATAACTTTTATACTATTATCAACAATATAGCTTCTATACAATTTTGCTGTATAACTTTTATACTATTATCAATGACATAACTTCTAGTATAACTTTTATACTACTATCAATAACATAACTTCTATACTATCTTGTAGCATAAATTTTATACTAGTATTATTAACATAACTTCTATACTATTTGGTAGTATTACTTTTGTTCTATTATCAATACTATATCGTTTATACTATTTTGTAGTATAACTTTTATATAACTTTAAACTATTATCATTAAAAAAACTTCTATACTATTCCGTAGTATAACTTTTATACTATGATCAATAACATAACTTCTGTATTATTTCGTAGTATAACTTTTATACTATTATCAATAACATAACTTCTACTCTATTTCGTAGTATAATTTTAATACCAGTATCAATATCACAACTTGTATACTATTTCGTAGTATTACTTTTGTTCTATTATCAATAATATAACTTTTATACTATTTTGTAGTATAACTTTTATACAACTATTTCGTAGTATAACTTTTATGCTATCATCAATAGAATTAGTTCTATACTATTTGTAGTATTACTTTATACTATTATCAATAACAAAACTTCTATACTAGTTTGTAGTATAACTTTTATACCGTTGTCAATAACATAATTTCTATTCTATTTTGTAGTGTAACGTTCATATAACTTTTATACTATTATCAATAACATAACTTCCATACTATTTCCTAAGATAGCTTTTATACTATTATCAATTAAATATAACTCTTATAATATTTTGTAGTATAGCTTTTATACTATTATCAATAACATAGCTCCTATACTATGCTATTTCGTAGTATAACTTTCATACTAGTGATAATATAACTTCTATACTATTTTGTAGTATAACTTTTATATAACTTTTATACGATGATCTATAATATAAGTTCTATACTATTTCGTAGTATAACTTTTATACTAGTATTACTAACATAACTTCTATACTATGTTGTAGTATAACCTTTTTGTAACTTTTATACGATGATCTTTAATATAACTTCTATATCACTTCGTAGTATAAGTTTTATACTAGTAATAATAATATAAGTTCTATACTATTTTGTAGTATAACTTTTTTTGTAATTTCTATACTACGATCAAAAATATAACTTCTATACTATTTTGTTGTATAAATTTTATACCATTATTTGTTATAACTTATACTAATATTTATTATAGAACTTTTATACTATTGTTTATTATTTAACTTTTACACTATTATTTTCAATATAACTTTTATACATCTAATACAATAAAACTTAAAATTCTTTATGATAATATTTTTATACTAAGTGTACAGTAGTATATATACGATCACTTATTTACTATCATGATAAATTTTACTTTGTACTGTTGTTTTTGAAACTATTTGTACATCAGTATTTATAGCAATACTTTTATACTATAATATATAATACAACTTGCATACTATCATTCATACCATTCCTATTTATACAATAATATATAATGCAACTCTTATACTAGCATTCATACCATTCTTATGTATACTTTAATATATAATACAACTCATTTACTATCATTCGTACCATTCCTATTGTACTATCATTTATAACCTCCCCCTATCCTCGCTGATATTATTTTTATACTACTATTTTATTGATCACAATACCAGGTCTTTTTTCACGTGTAGGTAATATTCCTATCGCGATACCAGGTCTTGTTTCACGTGTAGGTAATATTCCTGTTATACTGCTATTTTATTGATCGCAATACCAGGTCTTGTTTCACGTGTAGGTAATATTTCGTTTATACTACTATTTTATTGATCACAATACCAGGGCTTGTTTCACGTGTAGGCAATATTCCTTTTATACTACTATTTTATTGACTACAATACAAAACCTTCTGCTTCAGGTATCGAGCACTGCCTCTCCACCCGCGTTGATCTGACGCTTAACAAGATTCTTGTATATACCGTCCTTAGCTATAAGCTCGTCGTGCGTACCTAACAGTGACCAAGATATGTATAGGTGACGAGGTTAATGGGAGGTGTGTATAGGTGATGAGGTTAAGGGGAGGTGTGTATAGGTGATTAGGATAATGTGAGGTGTGAATAGGTGATGAGGTTAATGTGAGGTGTGCATAGGTGATGAAGTTAATGTGAGGTGTGTGGGCATATGCACTAACGATGTTATATGTGCAATGAAGTTGACTCAACTCGAAGTATGTATTCATACAACTCAAAGTACTTGATAATACAACTCAAAGTACTTGTTAATACAAATCAAAGTACTTGTTCATACGATTGTAAAAGCGGCCCTTGGTTACACGCCCATCTCCAATGTACACCCATAGGAGGCACAAGCATAAGATAATAAAATGGAAGAAGAATACTCATGTTAACAGCACCGTCTATAGCTCCCCCCATAGCTGGGGAAGGGTGCACCCAGGACCTGAGAAATAGGACAGGACAAGGCAGGACAGGACAGGACCACGAGAACGCTGATGTATAACGGGATACGAATACTATGCGTATATAGGTTGTGCATGTGATGTAGCTCAGTCAATTGCATTGCAATCAATCGGCCCACATATCTACACACACACATATATATATATATCTACATACACGTATATATCTACACACACACATATATATATATCTACACACACATATATGTATCTACACACATATATATCTACACATACATACAT
>NW_014040410.1:58149-59586 GCF_001186125.1 Sphaeroforma arctica JP610 | reverse complement strand
CAGCTGGGTCCATCAGCAGTGCGCGTGCTATGGCGATGCGCTGTTTCTGTCCGCCTGACAACTTGACGCCTCGCTCACCCACCGACGTGTTATAGCCTTCGGGGAATGTCATGATGAAGTCGTGGGCATTGGCCTGTGAACATGCGGCAGAGGAAAAGCGGGACAAACAGGGACGAAGCGGGAGACTGGGATGAGTACAGGTTGTGGTGGTTGTAGACGATCGGAGAGTTTAATTTATGCATGTGGGGCCGATGGACTTGGTTTAATTTTGTTTGTTCTGGGGGAAATTGTATTAATAAAACAGCTATCATACCATACCCTGGACACCGATAGGGTACACACAGACAAAGACACCAGACACCACTTAATATATATGGATCGCAATCTACCTACTATAGCCACAGATAGGATACACACAGACAAAGACACCAGACACCACTTAATATATATGAATCGCAATCTACCTACTATAGCCACAGATAGGATACACACAGACAAAGACACCAGACACCACTTAATATATATGAATCGCAATCTACCTACTATAGCCACAGATAGGATACACACAGACAAAGACACCAGACACCACTTAATATATATGAATCACAATCTACCTACTATAGCCACAGATTGGATACACACAGACAAAGACACCAGACACCACTTGATATATATGGATCGTAGTTTTCCGCTGGAATCACACGTGGGCGACATTTGCTGACTACACTGTTTAATACAAAGACTACAAAGACTACAAAGACTACAAACACAAAAAGACTACAAAGACTACATATACGGGTACCACTGAGTTAATGGGGAGACTAAGTAACCGAATAAGAGACAGTTCAATAGCGTTAGACTATCAGTGTGAATTTGTGAGTGTTGCATTGGTGATAAGATTGTTGGTGATATATTGATAGTGTGATATTATTCGTGATAACTTATTAGTGTTATATTGTTAGTTTTAAATTATTAGTGATATATTATTAGTTCTAAACCCATAGTGTTATATTAATAGTTTTTAGACTATTAGTGCTGTATTGATAGTTTTGAATTATTAGCGGTATATAACTAGTATCATATCTTTAGTGTCGCCCTTTAATTCTGACAGTGTATCTTGTCGTAAGCAAAAGTACAAGAATAAGTGCACACATAGACAGACAGAAAGCGCAATCGCAACCGCACGCGTACAATCATAGAACACATACCTTCATACCACACATGCATTCATAGAACACATACCTTCATCAACACATACCTTCATACCACACATAATACATTCATAGAACACATACCTTCATACAACACATATATTCATACAACACATACCACACATAATACATTCATAGAACACATACCTTCATACCACACATAAATTCATAGAACAAATACCCTCATACCACACATAATACATTCATAGAACACACACCTTCATAC
>NW_014040410.1:47073-55703 GCF_001186125.1 Sphaeroforma arctica JP610 | reverse complement strand
ACCACACATATATTCATAGAACACATACCTTCGTATCACATATATATTCATAGAACACATACCTTCATATCACACATATATTCATAGAACACATACCTTCATACCACACAGATGTTCATAGAACACATACCTTCATAGCTGCTTGTATGACCTCTTCCTGCGTCGCCCCCTCTACGCCATACGCGATGTTCTGTGCGTTGGAGTGCGTGTTAGACAACGTATATTAGTCACCTTCTATACTTATATTAGTCACCTTCTATACGTATATTAGTCACCTTTCATATGTATATTAGTCACCTTCCATACGTATAATACACACCTTCCATACGTATATTAGTCACCTTCCATACGTATATTACACACCTTCCATACGTATATTAGTCACCTTCCATACGTATATTAGTCACCTTCCATACGTATATTAGTTACCTTCCATACGTATATTAGTCACCTTCCATACGTATATTAGTCACCTTCCATACGAATGTTAGTCACCTTCTACGTATGTTGTATGGGGTCTCGAGAGGGCTATAGCGAGTGCGTGCTTAAGTTGTGTTGGGTCTGAGCGGAAGGTTTCGCGATGGAATAGAATATCAACAGCTGCCCGTTCGTAGTGTAATACTCCGATAACCACCCCCCCCCCCCCCAAAAGAAAAAAATAAAAATAAAAGAAAAAAGAAACCAATATAGGCGTCTATATTTAGAATACACCTTGAGGCTTCTATATTTAGCATACACCCTGAAAAACCTTTTGTGCGAGCTGACGCACACCTGTAGAACTCGTGCTCACTTCTATATTTAGCTAACACGTGCTCACTTCTATATATAGCTAACACGTGCTCACTTCTATATATAGTTAGCACGTGCTCACTTCTATATATAGCTAACACGTGCTCATTTCTATATATAGCTAACACGTGCTCACTTCTATATATAGTTAGCACGTGCTCACTTCTATATATAGCTAACACGTGCTCATTTCTATATATAGCTAACACGTGCTCACATCTATATTTAGCTAACACGTGCTCACGGTTATTGTATACAACACGCACACGTAGTTGCCATCAAACGACACTAGTTGCTATGTACACACCGCAATGCTACAGTGACATACACACCTAACACGCTCATTCACTGTCTACACACACCCATTGATCATCGTACACACACACCCATTGATCATAGTTCACAGACACCCATTGATCATCGTAAACACACACCCATCTTACACACACAATAGATTAACTTACACAGACACCCATAGATGACTTACACACACCCATTGATCATCGTACACACACACCCGTTGACTATCTTACACACACACCAATAGATTAACTTACACACACACCCATAGATTAACTTACACACACATCCATAGATTAACTTCCACACACACCCATTGATTATCTTACACACACCCATAGATGAACTTACACACACATCCATAGATTAACTTACACACACACCCATTGATTATCTTACACACACCCATTGATTATCTTACACTAACCCATTGAATATCTTACACACACACCCATAGATTATTTTACACACACACCCATTGATCGTCGTACATACCTCATTGATTGTTGTGGCAAACAGCACAGGCTCTTGCCCGACCAAGGCCAGTTGTCTGCGGTATTCGTGGGGGTGGTGTGTGCGTATGTCTACGCCATCCACAAGCACTTGCCCTTGCACAGGGTCGTAGAAGCGCTCTAGGAGTGAGATGATGGTGGACTTACCCCCGCCACTCGGCCCAACTGTACAGTGAACGGGGACAGGGGATCAGGACAGGTGTAGGGCAAGGGGACAAGAGATCAGGACAACATGAAAATGATAATAGGAAAGAATGTATGAATATGAATAGAAACATGAACGACACACACACACACACAGACACACAGACACACACAGACACACAGACACACACAGACACCCACCCACACACACCTACACCCACCCACAGAAGGTGGATTTATAATAACCCCCAATCTGAGTGATACAGCATAAATCACTGTGGCACTCATAGGCTCATTTACCGTAACACAGTACCCAGGGCAAGAGGACAAGGAATCAGGACAGGTGCAGGGCAAACACACACACACACACCCAGTGCTACCACACTGCCTTGCGCCACTGTCAGAGAGACGTCATCAATGACCATGACGTCACTCCTGGAAGGATACGCAAAGGACACGTCACGGAACTCAATGTGGCCTCTGATGCGCGTGTGAGGTTGTTGTCGCGTCGACGTCATCACCGGCACCGATATTTGGCCCCAGCCCTGTCCCAAAGTTTTGGTCGCAGGTGCAGGCCGCGCACTTCGGAGCGCTGCGGTGGGTGTAAGGACAAATGAAGATGAATAAATTTAGGTGTATAGTTAAAAAAAAATGAAGATGAATGAATTTAGGTGCATAGTATGACGCGCGTGTGTACGTGACTGGCTACACAGGTATTTAACAGTACAGTGCATGTGTGCACACGTACGTGGCTGTATGTATGTCCTTGAATGTACGTATATGGGTGTATGTGTGACCTTGAATGTACGTCCATGGTAGACGTCTCTACGGTGTGCGTAGTGTCTGTCTGTGTGCACTTGCGCTTGCTTGCCTATGCGTTGATGTGCTATGTCATGCCATGGGGTAAGTTGTGGGGTGAGTTGTGATGGTATAAGGTGTGGGTGTACAGGTGCAGGAGTGCTGGTGATGTGCTATGACATGCCATGGGGTGAGTTGTGTTGGTATTGTCTCTGCGTGTTGGTGGTGGGTGGGTGGATCTGTTGCCTCGTTTCTGCCCTAAACCCTTTCTTGATGTCCTGGGGATCCACCAAGAACTCATACAGGCCCACCGATTAGGGTTTTAGGGTTTTAGGGTTTTAAGGTTTAGGGTTTAGATGGTGCTAGATGTATGCATGTGGCGCTGTGTGTCTGGTTGATGGCCTATCTGTAGACACATTCCCAGTCGAGAATGCCATAGATAGCGTTGCTAACTGTTGTTGTTGGGGTGTTGGTGGTTGTTGGTGGTACAATGTCCTGTACAGGGCATCTCCGTATGCAAAGCTATAGACAGCATGTTTGTAATAAGAGGGTGCGACAAACGACTCCCAAAGCAATCCACACACACTATATATATATATATATATATATATATATATACATATATACATCACCTACCAGGAGATACGTAGTCAGTAGATAGTCCAACAGAAAGCATACCTGTAGACACAGTCGCAGTCGATGGTGCCTCTACATCTCCATATGAGCGTTGAGTGGCGTGTGCGTGGGACTGCGCTGATTGGCTGTGCAAGTTCTGTGAATTTAGAGTTTTAGAGTGTTTGCAAACAAACGCATTACACGTATGAGAATGGCAATGCATTTCTTGTGTGGGAGAAGTAATATGTCAATTGGCTAGTACGGAATAGACAATTGAATGTCTTTTATTTAAATAATAGACAACTAAATGTCTTATATTTAATTAATATACAATTAAATGTCTTTTGCTTAATTGTACATACCCAACTGTAAGAGCAACCGACGATACAAACAGTCACAGAATACAAACCCGCACACGTAGACAAGCCTGTGAAGGAATGAATGTTACTTCGCAATAGACATAAGATGTCGGTGAAGGTATAGAATGTTACTTCCCAATAGACATAAGATGCCTGTGAAGGTATAGAATGTTACTTCGTAATAGACATCAGATGCCTGTGAAGGTATAGAATGTTACTTCGCAATAGACATAAGACACCTGTGAAGGTATAGAATGATACTAACGGCATGCATTTGGTACGTACGAACGTCTTGCCAAACGTACAACAGTACTTGCACCTCCATCCACTCATCCATCACATACATTAATGGCACACTAATTCGTGAAATAATCACAATCATATGCACTAAAACAACATTATTTCGCAAATTAATCACAACTACATGCACTCATACGACACTAATTCACGAATTAATCGCAATCATATGCACTAGCACCACACTAATTCGCTATTTAATCTACCTGTGCGGCTGTTGCGGAGGCTCTCTGCGACGGAGTGCGGAGTGCGCCGTAGGACGTCACCACTGACGAAGAAGTGCGTTTACGTTTTGTTTGCGGTGACTGGGTGGGGTCAAAACTACGACAAAAAAAGGGAGCCAACAGAACGATAACTTTTACTCACGTATCTCCTTCGAATAAAAACAGATGGAAACCAAACGAACGTAAACCACAACACTCATTGATCTAAACTACATGACAACTAATGAAACCAAAAAAAAACGGTATACAGTAACAATTATTTATATATACTACAAACTAAGGAAACCAAATAAAACGGTTTACAGTAACAATTAATTATATAAACTACAAACTAAGGAACCAAATAAACGGTCTACAGGCAATGGAGTGTGTATAATAACACACACTTGCACAAACAAACAAAGATGTCTCACAGATGGGTAAGAATACATCAACTGCTACGAAGCAATGGAGTGTGTCTAGTAACACACACTTGCACAAACAAACAAAGATGTCTCACAGATGGGTAAGAATACATCAACTGCTACGAAGCAACGGAGTGTGTTTAATAACACACACTTGTACCTCCATTCCCCATACCAGGCAATGGACGCACACATAAACAGATAGTAACAGGCAAAAAGGTAGGCATAGGTAGCCATAGGTAGGTAGGCACAAACACTCCTTCCCCATACTCAGGTTCGATCTGTGGCAGTGTATCGAGCAGTTTAAAGAGCCGATCACTGGCGCCCACCGCCTGCATGAGGTCACCATAAACACTCGACAGTACACCAATGGACATCGCAGTGGTTAGGGTGTACAGCATGAAGGTAGTCAGTAGGCCGGTAGTCATATGGCCGTCGAGAACTAGCGTCCCTCCGTACCTGGTAGGTAGGAATAGTGTGGTGGGGGTGTATTATGGATAGATGGGTAGGATATTTGTGGCGGCGTGGATGTATATGGTAGTTATAGTAAGTGCAAGGGAGCGGTATGACGGATAAACGGATATTCCACATCAGAATTCGAATGTCAGCAAACTAATCCAAGTGTAAATATATATTCAACAAGTACGAGAGAGCAATACCTTGGGTAAATGGTATATCTATATCAGTATGCAAATATGTACTATATGTCTTTAACAAATATAAGTGGGGTTTCAGGTAGGATAGATATAGTCATGTTAAAAGTGTGAGTAGAGGGGTACTGAATTCCGAGAGCGAGCGTGGGCAATTCTATACCACAAAACAGTAACCAGAACAAAAGCAAATAAGACAGAAACCAAGCCGAACAAAAAGGAACAGAAACCAAACCGAACAAAATAGGACAGAAACAAGAGCAATGCAAATAGTACAGAAACCACGCCGAACAAAATAGGACAATAAATAGGGACAGCAACCAACAGAACAAAATAGGACTGAAACCAAATCAATGCAAATAGGACAGTATCTAAGCCATTGACAATAGGACAGAAACTAAACCAATGTAAACAAGACAGTAATCAAACCAATGCAAATAGGACAATAACCAAACCAATGTAAATAGGACAGTACTCAGATCAATTCAAATAGGACAGAAACCAAACCAATGGAAATAATACAGTAACCAAACCAATGTAAATAGGACAGAACCCAAACCAATGGAAATAGGACAGAAACCAAACCAATGGAAATAGGACAGAAACCAAACCAATGGAAATAGGACAGTAACCAAACCGAACAAATTATGACGGAAACCACAGTAAAAGTCCCATAAAATTGGACACTTTATGTCCCGGGATTACTGCGAAATGAATGTACATGACTTTGAGAACACCCACGTACGACAGTCAGTGGAACACAGAAGCACAAGTGAGTGACCTGTAGGAACGGTATATACGTACCACCGCAGCAGCCAAGGCAAGACAGGGTTTAGGGTTTTACGTAAGATGAACAGCAGAGATACGACACATAACAGAAATAGAAAATTGCCATGACGAGATATAGTATAAACCACTCACCACAACACCAGCACTATAGCACCCTATAAACCACGCACCACAGTACCAGCACTATAGCACCCTATAATCCACTCACCACAACACCAGCACTATAGCACCCTGGAACAGGAACGAAACCGCGCCAAAGAAGCCTCCCGCCGCCAGGGCTGTCTTTACGCCAATGCCGAAGGAATCGGTGATGTCTTCGTTGTACTTGTCCGAAGCCTGGATGAGGCAAGCGAGAGGATGAGTGTGCATGCGCACATGGGTGAAGGTTTGTAATAGTGTTGGTAGGTAGGAAGTTTCGCAGATTGTTTGTAACACTGTATATAAGTGCGTATAATATGTTGGGTTTATATATATATACAGACACACCCAATAGGCTGACATACACACACCCCTATACACATCAGCATACACAAGAAAACATACACACACACCCCTATACACATCAGCATGCACAAGAAAGCATACACGTATCACAACACAAATAGACACCCAATAGACATACATGTACACGCCCCTACACACATTAACATACCCAAGAATAAACACCACATCCTTACACACATTAGCATACACAACATCCCCACACATGCATACATACGCTCATCCCCACACACTCATCCCCCCATCCCTACATGCTTACATAGACACATCCCTACACATGCATACATACGCGCATCCCCACACACTCAGAACACACATCCCTACACATGCTTACATAGACTCATCTCTACATGCTTACATACGCTCATCCCTACAGCCGCAGCACATACCTTGTCTTCGTTGGCGAAGGCTCGCACAGTCCTTACGCTGCTGATACTCTCTTCAGCTGTCTTTGCCGCTTTAGCCAAAGTGTCCTGAAAGCGTTTACGCAGTCCACGCACCTGACGACCGTATACGACTAAAAAAAACACAAAAGGAGATAAGAACAAATAAAAAAACACGGAGATAAGAACAAGCACAAGAGAACAAGCACACACGCATGTACACGACTAAAAAGGGACACAAAAGGAGATAAGAATAAGCACAAGAGAAGAAGCACATACGCATGTACACGACTAAAAAGGGACACAAAAGGAGATAAGAGCAAGCACAAGAGAGGAAGCACACACGCATGTACACGACTAAAAAGGGAACACAAAAGGAGATAAGAATAAGCACAAGAGAAGAAACACACACGCATGTACACGACTAAAAAGGGACACAAAAGAAGATAAGAACAAGCACAAGAGAAGAAGAAGCATACGCGCATGTAAGCGACTACTAAGCGAAGCACGTTGTGCATAGCACAAGCATAGATGATTGTGCATGTACATGTGGTTGCTATGCGGTTGCTATGGTAGTGGGTGTGATCCTTGATAGTAGATGATTGTGTATGTATCCGTAGTTGGAATGTGTACGCCTGATAAGCAGCACATGATGTACCGAACATTACACGAGGAGACTAACAATGCATGCAAGGACATGCACAAACCCTACACCCTAAAAACCCTAAACCGTGCATCCTAAGAATCATAGTCCTGGAGAACCCTAGCCCTTGAATATCATTAACGCTAGCCCCAAATAGCCATAAACCCTAGTCTTTATTCTAAACCCTAGTCCTGAAATACCTCAAATCCTAGTCTTAAATACCCTAAACCCCAGTCCAAAAATCCACATACCTGCGCCAATGCAGATGACAGGCACCACACTGAGAATGACGCTCGTCAACCGCCACGAGTAGTAGAACATGATGAACAACGCACCAATGATCTACACCCCCCCCCCAGCCACAGGTAGGTAAACGCAGTCACGTGATGAGTAGGAGTAGGTGCTATAAATAGACATAAGAGTACTGGAGTAAGGGCTATTAATAAGTAACAAGTAGTAGAAAAATGATCCACACACACCCCACAGCCACAGGTAGGTAAACGCAGTCACGTGATGGGGATTTTAGGGTTTAGTTTATAGACAAACCGAGCACGGGAGTGGATAAGTGCTATTTATAGAAAGAGTCCGTAGATGAGTTGAATACTACTTATAGGACATATGGCTAGCCTATAATTACAACAGGCACATCGCATTCACATTTTTTTGGGGGGTAAAAGTCGTCTTACGCCAAAGAACTGCGCAACGCACCAATGACTCACACAGCAGACCAAGAGTAAGCAGTCGATGATATGTTGAGCGACTGCAGAGCATGCATGCATACATACCTACCTACAAACATATGCATATATATATATATATATATACATATATTGCATGTATACATATGTGCAAGTATGCATGCACGAAAGTGTGAATGTATTTCAGCATGCATCATACCTGCACGACGTTGCGCGTGAGCATGCTGATGTTCTGTGTAACAACTGTCTGCACTACCGTGGTGTCTGATGCCAAGCGATTGTTAAGCTCGCCCGTGTGTGTGAGGTCAAAGAACTGTATGTCCTGGTGGATGATGGCCGAGAAGACTCGCTGTGCGTCGTAAATACAAGAAGATGTCTTAAATACATCGAGATGCCGTGGAAAATAGCTTTAATACGAAAGTTCGGTACTTGGCAAAATTAAGATAATAACACCAGTTCGTGAAGTGTTCAAATACTATAATATATATATATATATATATATGTGTGTGTGTATATATATGTAC
>NW_014040410.1:17994-29802 GCF_001186125.1 Sphaeroforma arctica JP610 | reverse complement strand
CATTCATACACACATACATACTTACATACATAGATATATATATATATATAACAAGATGTTGAGGCACACAATCGCGAAAAAATCGATAAATGCTATCTACATACTTGTTGTTTTATTGAGAGACTTTGGCACGGAGGGTTTATAGCTCGTGCGGATCATAGACATCAACTCCGCATCTGTAGGTAGAAACGCATGTCAATACATATATAGACTTGAAAACATGTTGGTAAAAATACTATCATTGTGCCTTTGAGTGCAAGAAAACACCATTTCCGTGAATGAGAGCATTGTAAGGTTAATATCATCTTACCTGAGAAGATGGGCTGTTTCCCAGCCGGTTTCGACTTACCTGCTAGGAAAAAATAGCAAACGAATATATCAGAACTTGCAACACCATATACAAGAGGCACACTACAACGGCTTGCTATGTTATGCATATCGCTAGTGCCAGGAGCTTTAGACATGCTGGCCAGCACTGCAGTGCGATATAGGTACCGTATGAAACGACGAATGAATCAGAAAGAAAATAACTCAATCATCAACTTAGGAAGCACGACGTGAATGTGCCATAGTGCTGTCCACATACCTCGCTTAAACATTGTGAATGTTCTGTTTGGACGCTCTTTGTGACTACTATTTTTACGTTCAAACGACCGAGATAGTCCTGCAGAATGTTTTGTCACTATGGACGATTTCCAGTCAGCAGATAGAACCTTTATCTGTATGCTATAATGTTAGGGACTTCATCGACAATTCACGCTTGTAAATATGTATATCCATCCGTATTTTACTTCACTTATACGTAGTACTAAATACACAGCATCCCCGGTGTTTTATCCAATGACCGATGGAGGGAGGCGGGGATTTATACACTTTATTATTTTTATGTGTTTTGTTTTGAAAAATGATGATGCCTTGACTATTGACCATTGACTGGCCAGACTTCTAATAAGTTCAAAGTTTTAAAAAAAAAAGTTTGAACTGTGAGACTGTGAGTTCCAACTTCCATACATATTTATTTATTTACAAGTGTGTATTTTATTTAAATTATTTACAATAAATACAAATATTTAAATTTCCTTTCATTTAAAATACGTTCGTATGTTTCTAATCGCCTGTACCAAAGTCGTCACACTTCATCCTGATTTTATAAAAGTTGTATGTTTTTAATAATAACTATCCGATTAAAAAAATCCTAAAAACGGCCCTAAAAAATGGTGATATTTATTATTAGGCCTTGAAGTTGAAAACGCTCCGTACCGGACAGAAATGGACAGCGGCTAACCGATCACCGAGCGGATGTAATCTATAAAAATGCGCTAAATAAATATGCACATAGTCATACATAGTCGTCAGTCAAAACAAAACAAAATTGACACACTCCTATATATTATATAATAAAATATGCCGTTCATACTATGGGGTATGTGAACATAAATACAGTCTACAACTATTGATTTCAAGTCCGAACTAGGTTAGGATGGTTGCGGATAGTTGTTGAGGGATCCTCTTTTCGTTTGGCAAATTGCCTGTCTGCAACAGGTATCAATATGTAAAGAATAAACCGTATATTTCGCTCGAAAGGTCTTATTCTTCAACAGCGTTGAGATCTCGATGACTGAAAAAGGTAGTGGTGATGACGTGGTGCCTATATTCAGCTGCGCTTGAAACATCGATATTCAATGTGTGTGGCTCATTGGTTGATACATCAGGAGTAATTACTTGATACGGAAGTTGACCTGTCAAATGTCTCAATTTCTTAGGCCAGTCGCTCGTACAAAACAAACCAGTGTTTTAGCTTCCATGACAACATCATATTTATTAGCGTACATATTGAAGTTGGATTTCTGATGTACTGTAACATTCAAACTACGGGGGCTATTTGTTTTTCCCTAGTAGAGTGCGATTGATTTTGCCGAGATACATAATAATTCCATGGCTTTTATAATTACTATACTTTTATTTATACTTGTGATATTGCGAAAGATAGTTGACTGTATATTTGACGTATAAACGAAGATAGCTTGTAACACCTCTACGAGAGTACAGCTCGTCACTAATCAATTGAAAATCAGTAGCTTACTTCATGTTATACGGTCATTGATACCTTATAGTTGTGTGATAGGAAATATACATATTCGTACACCTATCTCCTACCCCCGGTAGTCTGCGGTTGCTGATTTCTACCACGGCGCCCACGCCTGCCTTCACTCTGGACACTTGGCATCGGTGCTTCCAATCCCATAGCTGGGTCGATCGTACCCGATGTAACTATGCAGGAGTTGCACACCCGAGAAGGCACGCCTTCCAGAGCAACTCTATTTTTAGAACACAGATCACAAACCACTTTGCCGCACGCACGACAGTTATGTTTGGACAATACAATACCGAAATCTTTACTACAGACTGCACACTTCTTAGCAAGGTCGGGGTTTTCCCGTTCGCACTCGGGCAGTAAGCGTATAGGCACATAGGAGCTTGACTGAGTGTCTGGCTGCAACCGTCCAGTACCATGGGCGAAGTCATACTCACCCTTGTGCACAAATCCGTCTAGGGATGCGCCCAGAGTTTTCATTAGTTCAGGATTGTTGCGTGAGTTGAGTACAGGCGGAGCCAAGAGCATGGGCAGATCTTGACAATTAGGGTTCCACGAGTCCCACACCGGAGGTAACATGATCAGAGTTGATTGTAGTTTGTTGTCCACTTTTGTAGTCTGGGTTCTGGTTAGCATAAGGCCACGACGGATCACAAAATCACCCAGAGCTGGCATGCCATGTTCAGTGTTGGCCTTGGCAGCTTTATGCGCCTTTGAATGTTTGATCATAGCTATAGGTACTTTGAATATCGCATTTTTAGCCGTCAGTAAGATAGTGCCTACAGGTTTGACTTGTCCATCTCGTTTCTTCACCTCAAAGACAGGCGGAAGAGGTTCTTCTTGATACACCGGAGGGTTGTAGTCTGGCATATCTGGGCACACAGCGTGTTCGGATTGTTTGTTGATCATCGATGCCACAGGAAATCGGTTTTCAGCTTGTTCAGCATTATTCTTAACGTCATCCATTGCTTTAGACAAAATCTTCTTTCTCAGCTCGCTTGTGGCTCCGGGATTGAGCTGCAACATAAGCCCAGCCGCTTGTACATCATTCAAACTCACAGGTTGCTCAAAGTATGAAAGTTGAAGGAATGTACTGTCATCGTTCTGCCGGGCGCGTTCCAAAGCATCTTTGTTCGCAGTCATTAGCACACGGCCGATATTCTGGCCCGTTTCTTCCAGCTTGCTTGTGATAGCTAGTTTATCTGCGATTGCTTTAGAGGCTGAACCAGTACCAAACAGGGCAACGCCGGCGCCTAGGGTGATGGCCGGACCACCAGGAATGAAATGAAGGCCAATTCGTCCAGCTTGCTGTGCTGCTTCTATACCCTGTTGCGCCCCTAGTCCTTTTCGAATGGCCGAGTGAAGATCCTTGAGCTCATCACTGCAATCGTCTATGGCCTTTAACACACCATCCACTTGGTCTTTCGGTGTTTGGGGCGGGAATGCAGAAGAGGGAACTTCTACTGAGAGATTCTCGCCTTGATTGCTTGTTGCACTAGATCTTTTTTTATCACTATACAGGATTGCAACGCACTCACCAAATCCTGGAAGGGAGTGATCAATGCGTGCGACTCTCGCAGTAGTTTGGAAATTCATTTCATAGTGATTATTCGTAAATGGGCTGATCCACCTAAATATATTTATATAAATAGCTCCTTAATGCCTCTCTCTATTCTATGTTCTCTATAGACTATGTAGACTTTGTAAAACCGTTTTTTGTTACTTTTTTTTAGAAATATATACATTTTTCTATCGGAATTCGGAAGGACGACAGCTGGGAGTTTAAATGGACTATGCCGGTGCCCTTGCCAGTTAGTAGTTGCTGCCCTCTATCACTATGGGGCACGGGCTACGGTGTCGTTTTTGATTTTATTATTCACTTTTATCAGTGCGAGCAACAGAGACTCAGCCCAGAACTCCAGGTCCGTCCGTGAAGAATGCGAACCGCCGTACAGATACCAGTTGACAGTTTAGAAAATAAATAAGACTATACATCGTATTTACAATTTTACACCCTTAGGTCTCTCTAGTAGTCTCTACTACATAGACTCATAGAGTGATCACCATTAAAAAAATACTTGTAAAAAAGACGGGATAGACCGATAGACCGGTGGGCGGTGAGTGGTCCACGACTGGAGTTCGGCCCAGAGGCCCACTGGGTCTGAACTCTGAACTCTGACGACTGTGACGAGTGGCCGAATGGGGATTGGGGACTTGGGGACTTGGGGTCCTGGGGACTGGCGGGCTGTGGCCTATTTACTATTCAGTATTTACTGGCCTTCCGGATTTGGGACTTCTGAAAGTCCTCTCGAGTCTCGAGTCTCGACTACTCCTCAAGTCCTGAGTCCTGAGTCCTGAGTCTGAGTCCAGTCAATCAGTCATAGACTCATCAGTTATCACTATCATTATAAATACAAGTTCATAAATACAACAGACGTAAAAAAAAACAGCGTACGGCTAACCTCAAACCGTTTTCCGTTATAAACTTTTATAAATCGAATAATTATACGTTTACGTTCAACTTTTATTCCATATATGGTCCTGGGTATGCCCATAGGTGCACCTTGCGGGTCTAATTAAGTAACTGTGTACAGATTTCACCATACGTACCAGTCCTATAAAAAGAACTTGGGTACGCTTATAGCCGTTATAACGTTTTAAAATAGAATAAATATGCGTTTACGTTAAACCTTTATCCCGTACCCCCAGAACGTAATGAGCTTAGCAAGTACGTATGTACAAGCACTGCTTAAACAAAATTCAAAAAATTCATAACATTGAAAATAAGTAAATATTTACGGTTTTAGAAAGGAATGCAGAATAAAAATCAATGCGATTCGCTAGCTACAAAAGTTTAAAAATTCCTGATTTTTTTATTAGAGTTGTTTGGAAATTGGAACACGGAACACATTTCTTTCTATTTCCTATGCAGGCTTTGCGTTGATGCGCTGCAGTTTATTACTGTCCACAGACTCCACACGGTGCTGTGCGAAACATAAGCGTGCAGGGGCTGCAGCCTGCAGGTTGCTTAACTTGCTGAGCGACTAAATTTAATTCTTCTACTTTCTCCTGTATCATTGTGGCGCGTCGTGTTATTTACAAAGTCCTAAGTACCTACCATATTCTCAGGTACTCCATGTTCTTGTATCACTACTACATAGCACAGTAAGATTAGTGTCCCAATTACAGTCAGAGAGGACGATGTAAACTCAGCACATGAAACTAGGGACTTTGGAGAGTATGACGTTTGGCGTCTCTCTGAATAGTATTCGGAACCTAAGATCGTACTACCCATACGCAACCCATCATTGTACTTGAACTAGCAAATGATCAAGGTAGATGCATAACACTGAGACATTCGAATCAAACATATAAGACGAGTCAAAATGACATGATCAACCACAGTGCGGATTGCATTCTTGAGATTTAGTTTGTTGACAATTGACAAATCGTTCAAAGCGACTATTGTTGGCAAACTGATCATACACAGATTACATACAAAATGCGAATAAACTACTTAAACTATCGCGCTACTGATGATGCACATATTTTGCGATAAGACTTCGATGAAAGTTTAAAAGTTTTCACGAACGAACTTACATTTACACTTATAACGAGAAGTTTGCACAATCTATGTTCAATCTACGAAATAGTGTCTTTCGATTCCAAATATTTTGCGGCTTAGCACAGTGAGAATAGAACCTCACGAAGCAAATGGAGGATTTCTTTATTTGTGCACAAGTAGTTTACAGAGGCGTGAGAATGAGAAGTGGGAACGGAGAAGTGAGAACGGAACACGTATACAAATATGGACATCTGGACACCAGTTCACGAATTTATTTTAGGTTGTTTTGGATCAAAGTAAATAGAAGCTGTGCTTTCAATATAGATTTCATATTTACCGTTGTTCATTCTTCAGACTTCTTGTACTAGAAAAGACATGAGACTTCACAAGAAGTGTGAGACATCACAGGGGATCGAAAAATGAAAATGCATACATGAAGATAAAAATGATACAAACAAATACATTTCATTACTACTTTTTTAAACAAAAATAAAATAAAAAGAAATAATAAAAAAGAAATATGCCAGGAGTTCCAATCCAGATATTTTTACTGGTCTACAGCTTCAGGTAACTTTTCGTTGTTAATTTCTGAAGTTCAAAGTGGCATCATCGCATCACTCGTCACTCTCTCTAGCATGTCCAATGTATGTGAAATTGTGAATGCGCTCATGACCGTACAATCTCAGGCCTTCATTGCGTTAAAAAAAACATTCATATTTACATAGTCTCCAACATTCACGTGTGACGAGAAGATGATATTTCGAGACTATGTGTCAGTCCGGCGAGTTGTACATGTATGGAAAAGGAAAGTACGCAAAGATAATCTCCACATTAATTGTATGTACATGAAATATATACAAGACGAACCGCGCACATTTGCACAATGACGAAGTTAAGCCAGGTTGCATTCTTTGCGAGTGTCATCGCATTTGCATGCGCACAATGCCCACATATGGATGCTATGAAGAGGCGCGATACAATTCGTCTGGAGAACTCGGCTTTTGAGAGCTTGGAGTCGCCGCGTACCTACAAGTAAGAATTATGACAGAATTCTATGTGCTACGGACATTGAATCATTCATGGATGTCTTGCCTGTTAGTTCGTAGTCACGAAGTCTTCGCATGTTGCTGCATGAGATCCCAGTTTCCCAGAGTCTGGATAGTTCTGTTTTGTATTTTGAGGATCCGGACCAAGGATTCCCATATGCAGTATTAAACGTGAACGAACCTTCTGAGTTGTTTTATGGTAGTTAGTTTCTCACTTACTGCTTGAACATTCGCATTTTTAGGGGTATGGAAATTTTTTCAGAAGTGAAAGAGGATATCAGGAAAGCATTGAAGACTCCTCGAGAAGAATGGCCTGCGGATTACGGACACTATGGAGGATTGATGATCAGAGGCGCATGGCATTGTGCTGGTACATACAGGAAGAGTGACGGTCGAGGTGGTTGGTAAGTGCATTTGTACATGGCATTTATTTTGAATACAACACCACATGAACATCGCTGTCGTGTTGGACATTGTTTCCTGCAACATTTTGCATACGTATTGAGTATCAAATTGCCATACGAAGATCTATGTTATGCACAATCGCCGGATTGGGCGTATTGAAGCAGTATTTAATCATATCAGATGTTGTAGTATCAATTCAAACACTGAATCTGGGTTTGCACACAGCGATGGCGCTCGACCACGCTTTGCACCCGAACTGGAATGGGAAGATAATGGCAATCTAGACAATTCGCGCATCATTTTGGAACCGATTAAAGAAAAATACGGTGATGATCTTTCCTGGGCGGATTTGCTTGTATTGACCGGAAATGTCGCCATCGAGGATATGGGTGGACCAGTTCTAGGTTAGTCGATGTGGGATTTGTAGGTGATGAAATCCTTTAGGTATTTATTTAAGCTCGGCGTTCGCTTGTGCTTTATAGGCATCGCGTGTTCTTGTTTTGTTCGTTGGTATTGCCTGTCGCTTTGGCGTGTCGTTTCCTATTCTCAACGAGTGTAATATCGGTATTTCGAATACGATCAGGATTTTGCGGAGGCCGTATGGATGATGCCGATGGTACCAACAGTCTTCCGTTGGGACCATCTACGATACAAGAAGCTATTAAGCCTTGTCCCGTTAATGGCAAATGCGAAACACCACTCGGACAGACAAAGATCGGGCTCATCTACGTCAATCCCGAAGGTGTGTGCAACTTAGCTGTGTGCTACTTACAGGCTACTGCACCTTGTGCACTGCAGGCGTTGTTATTACTAACTCAAGAATATTGCGTTAGTGCTAATAACAGTCCGGACTGACATATGTGGGTGTCGATATGTTCTGCTTCTCAATGTTATGCCTTCCTTTCATGCGAGTAGGTGTTATGGATGAGCCAGATCCCGAGAAGAGCGTACACGCCATACGTGACTCTTTCGGCCGCATGGGCATGAACGATAGTGAAACAGTCGTGCTAATTGGTGGCGGCCATACCTATGGTAAGGCGCACGGTGCTTGTGAAGACCCCCCTTGTGGAGAGGGAGAGATGAAGGGCAAGGGTAACAACACGGTAACCAGTGGACTAGAAGGTCCATGGACTACTACACCTACTCAATGGGATCAGGAGTACTTCACTAATCTACTGAAATACGACTGGGTCAAGTTTAAGGGCCCCGGTGGTCGGTACCAATTCAAGCCCAGCGATGACAGTGTTCATATTCAGGTAAATATAATTTTTATAGCTTTAGTCATATCGTATTTTTAATATCGTATCGTATTTTTATTATAACATACCAGTAGTCGAGTCTGTTGATCGCGTTCATATTAGCCCTTTGAAAGATTTGCGTGTTCACTTTAGTGCCCACTCGCGTTGTATCTCCTGCAGTAGATCAGTTATATATACCCTCCTAAGCCATCAAGTAACCGATTTTTACCTACATTCATATTTGTTCGCATAGATGTTCACTACGGACGTTGCACTATTACACGACGAATCTTATTTGGCGCTGGTAAGGAAGTATGCCACCGACAAGGAGGCCCTGGACAACGACTTTAAATACGCGTGGTACAAACTCGTGACCAGGGATATGGGACCACGTGAGCGTTGCCATGGTGAGGACATTCCACCCGCCCAGCCCTTCCAGAACCCCCTACCCGAGCCATCCAGCGCGACCGTCGATGTACCCGCGATCAAAGGACGTATTGCCAAGCTATTGCGTGCTGAGACGGAGATCTTGGAGGGCGATAAAGACACTGAGGGCAAGCCCTACTACGGCGCACTTCTGGTGCATTTGGCATATCAGTGTGCCTCTACGTTCAGAATCACAGACTACAAAGGAGGCTGCAATGTAAGTTCAATCACGGTTTGTTCACATGCTTTGCTTGAGATTCTTATTTGGTTTTTGTTAGGACTATAAGCTACATGTGGAGTATCTCCTGTGCCCGATATTCGATGTTGTTTATTTCAGAATACTGCTTATGTATAACATTACTGTCCTTTTAGTATAACACTACTGTCCTTTTACCAGGGTGCTGCTATCCGGTTTGTACCACAAAAGGATTGGCCGGAGAACGTGGGCATGGACAAGGTGTTGGAGTTCCTAGGCTCAGTACACGCTGACTACCCGGATATGAGCTGGGCCGACCTGATTGTTCTGGCTGGTGAGGTGGCTCTAGTTGAGGCTGGAGGGGAACCCATGGACTTCAAGTAAGTCTTCTGAATCTGATCGTTATTATTTATACACTGTTGCCATAGTTACTTGAGTAGAGAATCTGCCGTATTTTATTCCACGTAGACGGTGGTTGCCTTTGGACGTTTCAGTTAAACAGGCTCAGCCGTTCGCTCGTTGCTCATTAACTGTCAACTAAGCTGTCACGTACAATTGTAATATCATGTCTTGTCTTGTCCTGTCCTCCATGTCGTGAATGGGACTCTGATTCTTTGTTTCTATTTCTATTCTCTCTTGCCACAGCGCCGTACGCTCGGATGCCGTTAGTGGCGAGCACTACGAGAGTGTTGAGCTGCGTGACTACTACGTCAATGCAACTGTGGCTGTGCGTGATAGTATGGACGTTATGGGCCTCACACCGGACCAGTTTGTAGCGCTGATGGGCCGACCGCGCAGCAACTCGCAGATGAAACGGATAGGGTTGTTGGGTTCGTACGATACCGATCCGTCCCACTTTACGAATGAGTACTACCAACTGTTGCTCAACAGCACTTGGGTGCAGAGTGAGCAGAACGAGCACGTGTACATTGCCGAAGATAGTGAGGGTGTGAAGATCGAGGGCACACACATGACAGACTGGGATATGGTACTGATTAACGTGCCTGAACTCAAGGAGATTGTCTCTGAGTTTGCCGCAGACGAGAAGTGGTTTAAGGAGGTCTTCGCGGAAGCTTGGGTTGCTTTGATGCGTGCTGATCTCTTCTAAAGCGCTTAAATTGATATAGGAGCGTACACCGCTTTAACATACATATGATCCGCTCTAATGCGAATAAGAATGCGGGATTATTAGTAATTCTAACCCTGTACATACGACCGACCAAGAGTATACAATTCCTATCGGGGAAAGGTGAATAAGAACATCAAGATGCCTTGGGAGAGCTCTGTGCTATCAAAATAAACATGACGTTGCATTACGAAGTTATCATAAGAAATTATTAATCCATTGGGATACATCTGTGAACTTTCAGCGAGGACTTATGTACAGTGCGCGAGATGAACACGATAGAGACTGTGTAGTATATAAAACCTTTAAACCAGAATGATAGCCTTGAAACCAGATTAGATGCACTTGGCTCGTTTAGCTTTGAACAATCGTATAATTATCACGGCTAAAAAGATTATATGCATAGTTTCAACACGAGTCTTCTGTGCGGATTATATGCTTTCGTTCTATTGAATTTACCTCCTTTTATTGGGCAAGGTACTACCAAACCATTATTCGAGATTTCAACATCGAAGTCGCCGATTGTTTGTTGGAGGTTAGTCTTGTATGTTAATACTGAGAGTGCGTAGTATGTGTGTGAATCGTGTGCTTTTACACACTTTGTTCTTATCTTTCATTGAAAAATAAGATGCGAATTCAGTCATCAGCTCTTACATCAAGATTCGGCACATTGCTCATTCCAATATATTTTGCGATTTGCCTGCAACGGAATGTGTCAGATATGTACCTCCGTGTAACGTATTTATTCACATAGTGAATGCTATGAAGTCCGTTTTTAGAGGATTAGAGACAAGAATTTATCATCAGTGTTCACCTTTTGAATGTGTTCGAGACTAACAATTTATATGGTGTGTATATCTTCGTGAGGAGGAAATATATACATATATACATATGTAGCCTCTATGTACGTTGTCCTACATACACACATACGTTTTCTTTTTTAACCAAATATATGGAGTTAATTCTGGTAGTCACGACTTTCCAATTGGCCGATGATATCCAATCAGAAAGTTTGAAGTACTGACTCCCTGACAAGACACACTATTTACTCACTGAGTCACTGTTTGTTGTTTTCTATTTTTGCTCAGCATTGTTTGATGTCTCGCGCACACAATACAATCATCACAACGTATGTATGTATTTTGTATGGTCTTCTATAAAATCATCATCTCATCATCACACAACTTCTGGACCTCTGGTCAGACTGTAGTCTGTAGTCTGTACTCTCCATCGATTTAAGTTTGTCTATGAACCGGAAAAGTTCGGTTCTCCTCTATATCTGACACACACAAACACACAAACACTCACACTCACACTCACATTACCCTTGTTGTCACTGTATATTTGAACACCGTCTGAACACAATGACACAAGATACTGCGACTGGGTCCATTACCTTAGAATGGTTAGCTGTGCAAAGAAAGAACTTCAATGCCACGCCTGTGCGGGTACTTGCACAGAATGCAATGGTCAATACGGAGATGGTCAAAGTGCTCACCAAACGCGAGCTTGTCCCATCCTATACTCATGATTATAGTGTGAAGGTGAGTTTTTTGGTCGAACATGTAGTGATGATACGCGTTGCTGAATGTGCATGAATCTACCGTGTACTAGTTGTGTAGATATAAGCTATATATATATATATTTATATATATATGTATGTATTAATATATTGTACCCCCACCTCCCCCCCCACACACACACATATATA
>NW_014040410.1:14009-17231 GCF_001186125.1 Sphaeroforma arctica JP610 | reverse complement strand
GTATTTTAAGTAAGAACGAGCTTCTAATTGTCAACATATGCCCATCTCAGATATTTTCGTCATTCAATCGATGACTCACCGCACTTCGCTTTGTCCATGTTCACTATTTTGATGTCACCCCCTGTAATTACGCATCTACATTGTCCGCTTGTCACACCACCTGTTTCCTATAACTATCTTGCCCTTGTCTGTGGGAATGTACCAATGCTACTACGCGTTGTCTCACCTGTCCTGTGTCCCTTTTTTTAGGTTGCCATTGAGGGCAAGGCCACCAATCAACAGTCCACTGGGCGATGCTGGTTGTTTGCAGCCTGCAATATGATTCGCTTGGAGATGATGGTATGAGATACAGTCCCTGCGCACGGTTATATACATACCATGTGTCCGGCTATAGACCGTGCACGCGTATGGCATGCGTATGCATAGTTACATAGATAGTGTAGTACACTATATCCAAAAATACGTATGTGTGTTTATGTACTCATTATATTATAAGTCTCTGTATGGCTGTTGCTGCTTATTCGCAGACCATACAGTTGACGGCTATAAATAAGCGAGCCAATGGACTACAACTAAGGGATCCTCTCAGCGGCGCATCTCTATATTGCGTTTGTATCGCTATTTACGTTTACTTATTTGGCATCTGAATGATACGCTAGTTCTGTCGCTGTCCTCATATGTGCCATTGGGCGCATCTCTATATTGCGTTTATATCGCCATTTACGTTTACTTATTTGGCATCTGAATGATACGCTACTTCTGTCGCTGTCCTCATATGTGCCATTGGTCCCATTACCTCCGCCGCGGCGCAGAAAAACCACAAGCTAGCAGACGACTTTGAACTGTCACAGACGTATCTGTTCTTCCACGACAAGTTGGAACGCGTTAACTTTCTGTTAGAGAATATACTCAACACAATGGATGAAGACACGGACAGGTGTGTAGAGTGTGCTACTCTCCCGTAGGCTGTGTATGAGTGCAAGGCAAGTGATCATATGTAACGTACCCACCGATAGATCGAGTTTGGCTATTTATAACCGGTTGTCATTCATCCCAATTTCTATAAACATATGTTCCCTGTGTTGAGATATAAATTGAGGTTGATTTATATAATGTCTTGTTTATATCTCATTTGTTCATTTATTTCTTATTTATATCTCATATCTTTATTCGTTTCTTCCTTACTTGTATCGCATTTATTCGTTTATGTCTTGTTTATATCTCATTTATTCATTTATTTCTTATTTATATCTCATATTTGTTCGTTTATCCCTTACTTATATCGCCTTTATTCGTTTTGCCTTATTTATATCTCATTTATTTGTTTGTTTCTTAATTGAGTCTCGTTTATCCTATACCCCAGTCGGCTCATCCAGCACTTTCTGAACAATCCGCTCGAGGATGGTGGCCAGTACGACATGTTCGTCAACATTGTCGAGAAATACGGCCTGGTACCCAAGGTGCGTCTGCGTTTGCACTTGTTCTAAACACACACCACATGTGAATATGTATGAGTATATATATATATATGAATACAAATGGACATGCATCTCAAATACCATCTTTATGAATGTGTATAACACATATACCTATAAGTATGTATACACATGTGGACATATATCACAAATATCTATAAATTGGTACACGTATGACATACGTGTCTGATGTATACACAGTGGTCTGTTTTAGGGTTTACCCTTCCTCCACTGTGCTACTATCTTCTCATAGCCCCATTTGCCACCCACCCTTCTCTCTCTGTAGTCAGTCTATCCTGAAGTGGTGACGACCAAATCCAGTGTCCACTTGAACCGAATGCTCAATAAGAAAGTGCGTGAGTACTGCTGTCGCCTACGCAGCGAGTATAAACAGACCGGGGGCAATATGGCCCAATGCCGTGAAATGAAGGACACCTTCATGACCCAGGTGTACAATGTCCTGTCCATCCATTTCGGACCGCTCCCCACCACTTTCAGCTGGTAAGGACTGCTTTGTTATGCACCAGGTTGTGGTGTATGTGCAGGTGGTTTGGGGGTTCATTGGGCTTGTATTTGCGTTGAAGTGTGGCGTATGTTATCGTATAAGCTTATACCTATATAAAGTCATCCCATGTATATTCATATGCATTTATGTAGAATCACCCCATGTATATTCATATGCATTTATACAGAATCATCCATGTATATTTATATGCATCTATATAGAATTACCCCATGTATATTTATATGCATTTAAATAGAATCATCCCATGTATATTCATATGCGTTTATGTACCATTCGCTTGAATACACTGTCTTCTGCAGGACGTTCCACAACAAAGACAAGGCCTTCACTCGCTATGATAACCTCACGCCCCTGTCCTTCTACCGCACCCACACGGGCATCAATGTCAATGACTACATCTCTCTCATTAACGATCCCCGAAATGCGTACAATACGACGTATACAGGTGAGTTACGCTGTAGTATGCACGCACGATAAGTTGGACTTATACAGGTAAGTTACGCTGTCGTACGCACACATGCACACATTACTTGCATCACACAAATACATGTACAAACAGAATGGGATGCTCGAATATCATATGCACACTCTGCATAACGCCATACATTTACAAACAGATACAGACACCCACATACCATATGAGCAGTATACCGACATGACTCAAATACATACGCCAACAGACAGGGATATCCATATATGCATCTACACACAAATGTATGCAACCTTATACACACACACACGCTCATGTTTCTTTATAGGACTTATCTCTGCTGACCTTTCGCGTGCTGTTTATATCACTTTGCATTTACAGTTGACTATCTAGGCAACACTATTGAAGGCCACCGTATCAGGTATGTGCACGCTAAATATAGACATACTTGTATTTACTTACATCTATCTACCTATCTATTTGATTATCTATCTGTATATCTATCTACCTACCTGCCTACCCCTTTATCTGTCTAACTAACCATCTATCTATCTATATATGTACGCACTTACGTATGTATGTATGTATGTATGTATGTGATCTATACCTTTGCATATATATATATATATGTGTGTATATATCTATGTACATAACTATATTTATATATCTATATCTATATTTATATATATATATATGTATGTATGTATGTATGTATATGTATATATATATATATATATATATATGTGTGTATATATATATATATACATAAATATATACATGTATATATACTA
>NW_014040410.1:6083-13989 GCF_001186125.1 Sphaeroforma arctica JP610 | reverse complement strand
TATATGTGTGTGTGGGTATGTGTGTATGTATGTATACTTACAGTTGTAGACATGCATTCGTTTCTACTTTCAATCGGGACTCCATCCATTTACTAGCCAGGTCTAACATGGTCGTATATCTTATGTTTCTTCCTGTACATGTATATTTTCTACATATATACTAGTAGTATACATATTTAGTGTATATGTACCAGAGTTTGTATAGAGAAATACACCAAATATACTGTTTTGATCGTGCACGGCGTCCTGTACTTTAGTAACAAAGCTTAAAATTCGGATCTCTCCCGTCACAGGAACACAATCGTGATCTGGGTGTTATGGATCCCAATTGCTTTGACTACGGTGAGTAGGTGATAATACACATAACAACTATGCATGTGCTTGCTGTACTGCACCTGCAGTGCTTATTTCTGGGCCCGAGATTGTCCCAAACAAAATACCTGTCCCTGTTTGCGACGACGGGACTCTCAATTGTCCAGCGAATACAAACTACACCAACGAGTTCATCGCACCAAAGTAGCCATAGCACTGGATCTGACCAGGTGTTGTGGGAACACTCTCCTATGTGACTGTGCCGTACTGTTTGTTGAGGCTGAACTAGTTGTGAATAATGGTTGAACTAGTTGTGAATAGTGGTTGAACTAGTTGTAAATATTGGTAGAACTAGTTGTGAATAATGGTAGAACTAGTTGTGAATAGTGGTAGCACTAGCTGTGAATAATATGGTTGAACTACTTGCGAGTAGTCGTCGAACTAGCTGCGAATACTACTGGTCATACTGACTAATATGTGTATCATGAGGCTGAACTAGTTATGTATATTGTTCCTCCATATTTCCCATACATGTAGTATCAAATGTACATGCATGTCTCTGCATGTATCCAAAGTACACACACCTGTTACTAACCTCTGTCGTATCGGTTGTTCGCATGCACTGTAGATCTGGTGTACGGAGAGGGTGTGGCCCCAGCCATGGACAAAGCTGACAGGTACTGCGTTTAACGCGGTTGAGTGTGTGTGCTGATATGGGTGTAAACATATGTACGTGGCTCATATTACGACGATGATTGCGTATTGTACGTTAATTTTTTATTACTTATGCATCAGGTTTAAAAGACATATGTATGGTACGTTTATCATACATGTATTATACATCAGGTGCAGAAAAACACACTCAGGTGATGTTCCCTGTGTTTGCAATGGCTTCACAACACCTGTGTCTTCTATTGCATCTGTTCAGGTGCATACACCCTTTGATATATTTCGTCCAGTCAGTAGTACACGCACACATACTCATGGGGCCTTTGACTAGGAGAAGCATGCATCATGAACCGGGTGCATGGTGGAGACTGCTGTTTAAATCACACGGATTGTGTGCATGTGCCGTTGCATGTCGTTCATTGTTGTACATATACCAAAGGCAAGGGGGTTTCACACATACAAAAGGGAAAGGTGCTTGCTTGTCAGTGGTGATGTCGGTGACTGATATGTATATGGTATACTGTTTGTGGTGTTGGCCCATTAATAGGCGTATAGTTTTATCTGTCAAGACAAGGGCATGACCAACAGATACGACACATCACTCGTTAATAATGTTATTGATTGATATGTTCAGAGAGTAATGGAGTGTAAGTCTCCTCGAGCACGCTGATATCCCTCACCACTATACTAATACTAGCCACATCACTCGCATTGCACCTGTCCTGTTTTTCTGGACACAGATTGCGGTACAAGGCGTCGCTCATGACCCACGCCATGCTATTCACGGGCTGTGATGTGCCAGTCGAAGGGGAGCTGCCCACAAAGTACAGGGTAAGTTCATTGGGATATGTATGTTTCGCTATGGTGTGGCTTCAGTTGTGGCAGGTAGTGTGCTGTAATGGCGGACAATCCAGTAGGTAGTCGCAAGCAGTGCGTAGCCCCGCTTGATCTTCCTAGTACGTGTCCAGTTGAACACACTATTAATACACAAGGGATACCACTCACAGCACGCACTCTACCTCCACTATTGAATACGCTTCGCTGTGTATGCACACACACTTCACACGGGTGCAATGCCGTTCTCATATCTGGTGGCCGTGTACTGAACTCACTCACACCCACACCCGCTGCCGTAGGTGGAGAACTCGTGGGGCGACAAACTGGGTGATAAGGGCTACCACATCATGACAGCGGATTGGTTCAAAGAGTTTGTGTACCAGATTGTGGTACACAAGTCCCAGCTCGAGGATGAACAGGTGCCAGCGTTAACTGCAACCCCGTCTGTCCTGCCCCCGTGGGACCCGATGGGTACGCTAGCCTGAACCTGAAGTCGTTCGGTGCTTGGGGTCTGCTGGATAGATACTCTGTAGCTGGTGGGTACTATATATATAAAGAATGTATAGATACTTTATAGCTAGTGGGTGCTACATATACAGATTTTATTGATACTCTATAGCTATTGGGTGCTAAATATACAGATTGTATGAATACTATATAGCTAGTGGATATACATATGAAGATTGTATAGTGTAAATCTCGAGAAAAATTTTGTGCAGCGTGGTTGAGTAGAGCGCATCGAGTATTTTTACACTCTCCATTGGAGTGAAGTGTCGGTACGTCTGTACTAAACCATCCGTGTGGCATATACAAATCTCAACAGACTCAGTTGAACGATCTCATGCACACATTTGGATTAAATGCGCACATATAAACGACTGATTTATCAAGGATCTACTTGACTTTGTTACACCATGTAGTTTATTAGCAGCACTCAAAAGAACCATTGAAAGGAACCAAAGCCATAGTGTTTGTGAGTGTACAGGACAAGCGATTAACGACAATGCCGATCGCTTTGAACCACAAAGTAGCGCATCGAAAACTTATAACAACTCACAACGAGGCTTACCGAGTGCCATGGTTAGGTGGCTTAAAGGCAGAAACTGATGGGTGTAGCAGAATATACAATTTGTTACGACTTATGACTCGGGAGCGCAGCTATTCATATTTATCGTTCTGGTCACACAAGTTTTTTTGGGAGAGGTTTTCGGCTCCGTATGCCCCAATTTTTTTTAATCTATACATATGTGTGTGTCCGTCTGACGGTTGTATTCACTATTCTAAATACCAAGATTAAAGCAAACAGTGTCCAAAAAATACATTAAAATAATACTCGCAGTAAATAAATAGTACCGACTACTTTAATAGTATTTAACTTTGACCGCGTGTGACTTCACTCTTTGACGAGTCTACCAGCCTGCTCTCTCTCTAGAGTTTCCAGTTCCCCACACTCCACAGGACAGATATGTCCATGGAACACTTTGGAAGTTGGCCTCGAACACTAAACACTGAACAGTGCAAGCCCTAAAATGATAATACATATATTCTTGATAGTCAGAAGGCTATGATATAACGTATTAGCTCTATGTTCGATTATGTACATATTTTTTTATTGTTTTGAATTGGTTTATAACAAAATACAAAAAAAGCAAATAAAATATTACGTATGGCAAAAATAAATACTATCTTATTTTATTAGTCAAGAGCTAGTTTTAAAGAGTAAATCTAACGCATATCTTTGGATCTGTCGGTCTGGTAGCTGAACCCAGATGCGATATACAAAATGTACTTCGTATTCAATATTGGGTATGGCGGTATGTATTGGGTAACTGCCTGGGTTGGAATTTGTTTATTTGTTTTAAAACAAAATTATATATATACATACATTTACATATATATAGTTAATTAGTTATATATATATAGATAAATTAAAAAAAACCAATACATAGCATTTTGTTTATAAATAATTTATGTTGGAACTTCGCCCTTCTGTGTTTGTTGAATTCAGAATTCCGAGCGCTCGAATAAAAATGGAAATTGAGGTCACAAATGACTATGAGGGGCGTGGTCAAAAATTGGTATTTTGAACTTGATTTTCTTATCAATATACCCAGAAATAGACCCATAAAGGGTGATAGATATGTACATACAGTTGGGAAATTGGGAATTTATTTACCGAATTTTAGACGAAAAAAAACAAACAGAAGTGCTCATATTTTTTATAGGTGCTCATAAATGAAAGCCAAGGCCCAAGGTAACCGTAAAAAACTAAAAACTAAAAACTGAAAGTCAAAGGCAGCTGAAGTGGATCTAGACAAATGGTGACGTATGCCTCTCATCTCAGCCAATGCGATGAATAACTACAACAGTATCAAGGATGAGCTGCTGCTCTGAATTTTTGACAATATTTCCAGATGACGAAATTGCAGTGTGAACCGTGTTGAATGCGCTGGGTCACCTTGATGTAATGTGTAAAAGAACCACATATCGAGTTGTGTCAATCAGAATCTTCGCCGAGTTTTCCATATTTACTGGGTCAATAATATTTACATCTCCAACACAATGGTAAGAATTAGCACAATCAGTCTCCTGGCAGCTGTCTGTGCAGCTACTGTCGCCGCTCAGCAACAGATATTTGACAAACAATGGTACTCTGAGCTTACCTCCACAGCACAGGCGCAGTACGACAACTTGGTTGAGGAAATCACCGAATTCCTAAATGGCAATAGTGAGGACTTTCGAGATGATGACCAATACCCAGGATTCGGACAGCCTTCCACGCTGCCTGTACATTCCAGCATAAAAGTAACCGTGGAGGTATCAATGGGGGCACCTTCCGGCACGATACAGAGAAGAACTTCGGTCCAAACGGTTGTATATTATCAGCCACAGAGATACTCGAGGGATTTGCTTCAAAACACAAGGTGTCTTTTGCCGATACGCTGGTCATTGCATCTACTATTGGACTGCAGGAGATGGGATTTCCGGCAATGCATCACATCCAAGTAACCGGTGGTCGATACGATGTCAAGGACGACCCTGAGGAAGAGTTGAATTCACACCTACCTGCCTCAGATGTCAATCCAATAAGGATGTTCACCGAACAGTACGGCTGCGAACTCGACGGACTTGTTGCGCTTACTGGCGGCGCTCATAGCTTTGGTGCATCGCATGCAAAATGTTCTGGATACGAAGGTACTAGGAGTGCAGATCCTTTGAAGTGGGATGTGAATGGCAAGGGATTTGACTTCTTTTCAGATATGGTAAAAGATGATTGGCAATGGTTCTGGGTCTCGCGATTTGAGGACGATACGATCACATACACACCTTCTCACGACTCCACATTCCCCAGTGATCACAATGTTCAAGCCAGAAACCGCGGAGAGCAGGGTATAACCAAGGTAACCGCACCTGAGGCGACCAAAACCGGTACCAACCGAGTCGCCAGAGATGAGGAAATACAGGTAATGCGTGATTGTGAATTACCAACAGACGCTAAGAACATGAAAATCACAGACACCCTGTGTGTAAATGGCACCTCTCGCGCGGTCATACGTCTGCCTGTGGACTTCTGGATGCTGAAGCGCAAGGACATGCGCCAATATGCGTTAGAGTTCGCAGAAAGTGATGAGAAGTTTGCCAAAGCCTTTGCACAGGCCTGGCAGAAAATGATTGATCAAGGCACGGACAGATGCTCAGCCCTTGGAACGGTCTGCGCGGAAATTGAAGTGTGTCATAAGCAGTTGGAATATGGGTTCTATGTTGATGGTATCTGCGAGGCCACTGATACCAACGAGGGAGAGTGTGACACGGATCTGTGTCCCATGGAGTGGCGAGGTGATGGAATGTGTGATAAGCTGTGCAACACTGAGGAGTGTCGTCATGACTCTGGTGATTGCGAGGAGCACAACTGCAGTCCGAAATGCTCCCCATCGATGTTAGGCGACGAAGTGTGTAATGACGCCTGCAACAACGCCGCATGCAGTTTCGATAATAACGACTGCCTAGCGGACTGAACTCGCGATGACAACAACGATTGTGACGGAGATCCATGGGGAGACTTTGAAGACTGTTGCACAGGATGGGCCTTCTTTGGCAAGTGTGACACCCTGCCTGAGTATATGCTGCCCAAGTGTCCCAATGCCAGTCAGTATGCCGATCGCTATGATGCGCACGCCGTGAAGGACTGGTCTGTGAATTGCGACCAGCTGGCACAGTCGGGTCGTTGTGTAGAGAGCCACGAGTACATGGAGATAGTGTGCAAGGCAGCATGCACTGAGGTCAAGGAACATGACAAAAAATACAGTTACTAGATTGATCCATTCATTGATATGTATACAGAATTCCACACGGATCATTGATATTTTAGAATCAAATTTTTTATCATACACAGGACAGACTTCAAGTTCAGATCGATGTAGTCTATATTATTTTGATGCTATCATATTTAGTTACGCCAGCAAACAAGGCTGGTTGGAATTGCACGAGTATTAAAATTTTGAACATCAAATATGAAGGATTCTGACAGTAAAAGGGTGAACACACGTTTTAGCAATTGATTCAAAACATTTGTGATACACTCGATGAGCTTCTAGATTGTATCGCTGAAAGATGATGTAATTTTGATATTGATAAGGCCGATCAGCAGAACAATGCGCAGTCAATATGCGAGGTATAACACAACAGGGACAACGCACTAAGATACGCATCAGTCATTAGACCACCACAATCATACTCCTAACCGATGAGCATAATCTCTCACTTGTGCCACAATCCCAATATAGTATGTATATAGAGCATGGGACTATATTTATAATTATGTGCATGAATCCTTTATGGCTATAGTTATGACTATATTCATGGCTATATCTATGGCTATATTTCCGGCTATATTTCTCGTTATTTTTCTGATTATACTTATGCTATTTTCAAGGCTGTATCTATGGCTAAATTTCTAGCTACATCTATGGCTAAATTTCTAGCTACATCTATGGCTACATTTATAACTATACTCTATGGTGATGTATATGGCTATATTTCTGGATATATCTATGGCTTCATTTATGACTATTTCTCTGGCAACTATGGCTGTATTTCTGCCTATACAATCTATGGCTATATAATAGGGTTATATTTCTGACCTGTGGCGAAATTTATGTCTATACCTATGGCTATATATTATGGCTGTATTTCTGAATATATCTATGACTGTATCTATGAGTATATTTATGATAATATCTATAGGTATATCTATGACTATATTTCTGGCTATGGTCTTGACTATATTTGGGTAGAAATCAATGTCACACAACAAAATACACATATTTTGTTGTGTGTACATAGTATCCAGCTATATTACTTTATTTCACCTATATTACTTTATTACAGCTATATTACGTTAGTTCTTTATCACAGCTATATTACTTTAATACAGCTGTATTTCATTACTACTCTATTTATCATAGATCATGGCGAGTTGGCCCGGGCTGTCTCTGTCAAAGCATTGTACATAAACAGATAACGGCCCTTCTTTGATCCCATACCCTCGAGTGTGAACAGTTCCGTGTCCAGTAACACATCGGCAAACAACGATGCTGATAAGAAAGGGAAACAAATCAGGCAGGTGAATACACATCAGCGTACAAACACTCTGGGAAAGTGTGAAGGCGTACAAGTTTACGTCACATATATAATAACCAAGTGTGAAGGTGTACAAGTTGAAGTTATATATATAAGAACCAAGTGTGAAGGTGTATAAGTATGTTGTATATATATTAACCATTGGTAGTCACCGCAAAAGAGTGATAGAGTGCACACTGCTGGAATCACCAGCGACGCAGAAGAGAGAGAAACAGCAAGTTATAATACAATGCTACTTACATAAGGACTATGTGTACGAGAGAGGGAATACACAACAAATAGAGTGATACCAAATACCAAAACCAAAACCACAACACACCAAGACATATCAATACCTAACACTGGACACACAAACACCATTCATATCCATAAGTCAATAGGGGGCATGGGTGTAGTTCAATAGCATGGGTGGTATTATATATATATAAATATATAAATTTAGATATAT
>NW_014040410.1:0-2274 GCF_001186125.1 Sphaeroforma arctica JP610 | reverse complement strand
TATATACAACATACATACATACATACATACATACATACATACATACATACATACATACATACAACATACACACACACACACATACATACATATATATATAAATATATAAATATATATATATGCATGTAGGATTGTATCTATACACGCATATAAGTACATGCACCACACTACAGCAGACAGCTATTTCCCCACTCACCATCAAGACCTGGTTGACCTCTGCCGATGCCGCACTGACAGCCATACGCGTAAACGTTTTGGGAATGACTGAGTCCTCAAACGAAGCGCACAAATCCAACAGACAGCTCGCGAACGAGTGTGGCGACGCGTTGCTAGGGAACTCCTCGCCCGTTGCTAGGCACTCGCGGATGGCCGCTTGCTCTGTGGGTACGCCTTCCTCTAACAGTATGTTTGGCTGAGCAGGTGGCAGGTGTAAATGTGTGGGTTAGTTATATTAGTACCACAGAGTGCATGCGTGTGTGTATTCGGTTACATGTGTGTGATTGGTCTGTGCACAGGTGACAGGTGTGCATGTGTGGGTTAGTTATATCAGTACCACAGAGTGCATGCGTGTGTGTATTCGGATACATGTGTGTGATTGGTCTGTGCACACACACCCCTACATCTGAGCATTGGCGGCACCTAGCACGGGTGAGAGGCCTATTTGAGCAATCCTGTGAAGACCTTCTGGTAGCAGAGTCGGGAGGGTCAATCCATGCCCATGTATGGTTTCGGGGAAAACCCTGAAACCCTAAAAACCCTGCTGATGTACTTGCAAAGCCATGTCCGTAGAGTGTGTTGCACTTTCCTACCTACCACAACTGCACACGTGCCTGTGACAATCATACTAGAGTGTTTGAATATTATGTGGTTGTAACGTGCATGTGCCATTGATACTGGGGTGTTCACCTGACATGTAATTATAACATCTCACGGCATCTCTACGAACACAGAAGGCCCTTCCTGTGCCCTTATGCGTAAAGTGTGAGTACCTCATCTGAGCATTTGAGTACAAGGTACTCCACTAATCGTTTGAGCTCATATGGGACTATCTGCTTGACCCCCTTCTCTTCCCCAGCTTCTTGTGTGGCACGTTGTTTGAGATAGGTGGCTGTGTGGGGTATGTGTCGTAGGTTAGAAGGGCGTTGCGCAAGCAAGCATGGAGTGTGGGAGCATGAGAGTAGGTATGGTGTGAAAGGGGGTGGTGTCATGTGTGTGTTACAAACACGTATGCTACCTGTACACATGAATATGTTGACATGTTCACATGCATGTGTGACAAATAGGAACACGTTCACGTGAATGTAATACGTAATGACACTTTCATATGCATATACCTTCACATGTGCGCATGCATATATGACATAGAATAACACATGCACATGCATATATGATACAGAATAACACTTGCACATGCATATATGATACATAAAAACACATGCACATGCATATATGATACATAATAACACAGGCACATGCATATATGATACATAATAAAATATGCACATTCATATATGATACATAATAGCACATGCACATGCATATATGATATATAATTACACATGCACATGCATATATGATACATAATAACACATGCACATGCATATATGATACATAATAACATATGCACATGCATATACCATATGCGAATATAAGACATACCTGAAGGTCGGATTGGTTGTGTGTTTTCGATGAGGTCAGATAGTTTCATGCCATACGGTGACAGTTGGTACTCGCCTGTGGTGACGATGAACAAGTCCTTCCCCCGCTCTAAATGCAGGACAAGTATATCCTCCAATCTGACAAGATATAAATAGAACAGGATATATTTAGAGCTATAAATAGAATATGCTGTATTTAGAATAGCAAACGTTGTGATTGTTCTATATGCAGGACAAGTATGTCTCCAATCTGACCGAGTATAAATGGAACAGGCTATAAATAGAACAAGCTATATGTAGAATAGCATACGTTGTGATTGCTCTAAATGTAAGACAAGTACATCCTCCAGTCTTTCGGCAGATAACCTTCTTCAGCCGAACATAAAGTACATAATGAAGCATTTGTAGAAGTGATCACTGCTTATACACTTTATATTCGGCTGAAGCAGACTAACTGCCGAACGGACAAAATATCTCAGGTAAAGACGGACTACCTACCGAAGTATACAGTCTAGTTTCAAGCTACCCAGAACTAATAATCAACCTTACTAAAACAAAGGCTACTCTCAGCTCTACATCAAGACGGACCCCGAATACCACAGCTAGAAGAAATATA
>NW_014040411.1:131367-133312 GCF_001186125.1 Sphaeroforma arctica JP610 | reverse complement strand
TGTATGTATGTATGTATGTATGTATGTATATATATACATACGTATATATATATATATATATATATATTAAGATGTGCGCACACACTAGTTTCAAAGCTTGTGAGGCTAAATGAATGTGTCCACGAGCAGTGTCATGTGAGCGTACGCGCATGTTGTAAGGTGCTGGAAGTACCTAACTGAGAATATTTCATCACTTCATTAGAATAAATATAGGCTGTCGCTATCACAACAACTGGAAGACAATATATGACAGATAAGCGGTGCAGGACAATTTCACAATGAAGTCTTCTTCAAATGATGGACTCACAGCAACGCCTATATAGTTCTGTTGATTGATACGCCCTACACGGTAAACAGTATGGCTTACTCACCCTTATATCTCTTATATCAGCATCATCTTTTATTTACCATTATCTACTATCAAAAAGAAAAGATAAGTAGTGATTAATAAGCCTGACATGCTAACTAGATAGAGATAGTGCACCCATGGTTTATGAAAACTCCTCACATCAGCACTAATCTGATTTTGGATATTTATTTTAATTTTATATTATATGAAACCCATTTAACAAATTGATATGCTTCACAGGCTTCTTAGATTGTGGACCCGTTTTCAATTTTCAATTTTCGCCCCAGCAGTCACATATTCTGGATATAGCGTTTGCTCGTTCCAGACCGACTGGAGGACTTGTCCAGGTTGATATATGTCCTTGAGACTTGACAATTTTGTACTTATATTCGAAATTAACCCCCACAAGAACAGCATTCATCGGATTCTGGGTTGGCTTTTGCTATCTTCCTAGATCAACTGGAGGACATTGATCAGATTTTGACACCAGATGAACTCCGCAAAAAGGTCTGTCGGTACAGGCAATGTATTATCCATTTCTTGCTAAATTACGTACACTGATTATTCCGTTCATCTTTTTTATCAAATGTGCTATTGTGAATCGTGTAGTGTGTCTATATATGTGGATGTTCGTGGTGGTTTCGCGTTCAATCCATGTACAGTTATCACTTTCATATGCATACGCAAGGGTTGCAGTTTGATTTATTTTTATGTTTATCCTGTATCGGTTGAATTTGTATCACCAGTTCCTTTTCGTTCTATTGCATACGTTGGTAAATCTATCGAAATCGTCATGAACTCTCATGTTGTTGCAATGCGCATTGGCGTGTGTATTTGTTCTGCGGCTATGTAGGTCTTGTGTTACAAATGAAGTCATATTTTCTGCAATAGAGGCCTGTTGTGTCGTGCAACTAAATATAAATGGTGTGCTTAGTTCAAGGGTGTATACCTGAAGCAGCATTCTTGAATGAAAGTGAGTGTTTGTGTTAACTACATTTACAATATACCCATGTGCATTGGTCCGATGCTGAATAATAGTGCCTTCAACATCCGGATTAGTAGTTCATAATACTAATACTGTAGTCTGCTGACAATACCAATGACCTGTCCGACTTTATATATTCAAAACATACCCATATATTGACCCCGATGCTTTGAACGCACAGATCGAACGAGTAATCATCATCATACGAGATGCCCAAGACAAGAAGGGTGTGATGGGGCTCTCGCTCTTCAATTTCGTCGTTTCCGATGGATACTCGGTAAGCGCTGCAATTGTGTCGGATATGTCCTATTCTACGATATACACTACAAACGGATCGTTAAGTGTTGCTCATGACACGGTGTGTTCGATGGACCTCACTCACTCTCCGACGTTGTTGCGTCTGATGCATACTCAAGAAGCGTTGCATTCGTTTCGTATTTGTTTGATACATGGATATCCGCTACAAATAGATTGTAAATTGTTGCTCAAGATAAGGGTGTGACGAACTCTCTCTTTCTTTGATTATGTCGTGTCTGATAAGTACTCGGTATACCCTACATTCGTGTCTAATACGTCTGTGATGGGCCTCTCTCTCTCTCTCTCTCTCCTCC
>NW_014040411.1:125731-129517 GCF_001186125.1 Sphaeroforma arctica JP610 | reverse complement strand
GTCGTCAACTGCGAGTAGCTTGGCTCGTGTTTATGACACTTCATCAATGTACGTACACCACCACTGCTAGTCTTGATCGCAGATATGTTGTCACTCGAGTCTCTTATCACCTTGGCAACCGTAGTGTACCATTGTGTACAGCGTCATATATCAGAGTCTAGTACATGTCGCCATGACCGAATGCCACATTTGGCACTGAACTGTACCGACAATCATCTTAGGTGTATCACTGCGCACTCCACTGTTTCCTGAAATGATTTCCATAAGTACCGAACATTCTCGAATGCCGCACACCGCCTTCATTTTTATGTATACCTATTTCGGGTATATCTTTCCGCATCCCTCTATTTTTCTATATGCGTGCAGATCTGTGCCACCCGGGTCTCCCATCAACCCGGCAACCCCTTTGCGGCGGCAGCCTCTATGTACATTGCCTCAGGAACGGGCTTCATCCCTGGGGAAACGCCCGGGTATGCACCGAAAGTGTGTGTAGCACGCATTTTGGTTGTAGACTGTTAAGGATATTGATGTTGAAGTCCGTGCATATGAAATCCCATACAGAAAGCCGAACGCGCGCATGCAATATACATTATATATACCCTCGCATACGTATGTCTTGTTTGTTTGTATGAAATGTCTGTACGTCAGCGATATTTACAAGTTCGAATTATTGCAATACAGAGAATACCGCATGAAGCACGGTGGTGGCGCTAAGAACTGTGCAATTGTGTCGTCTGAACCGCTGACAGACGACAATGCCGACTGGATGCCAATCCCACGCAACTACGTCGTACTGATCACAGAGGATATCAACGTATTAATGGCACCAATTGTCATTCAAGGACTAGGTATGCCTATCTGTACATGTATACATCAATCCTAATGTACGGAATGTTGATGGTAGAAATTGTCATTAGGTGTCTGGATATGTTTATAGAATACCAACATGCTTATGGCATGCATTGGTAGTCTGGGACTAGGTATGCCTATTTGTACACGTATACATCAATCCGAATGTACGGAGTGTTGAAGGTAGGGATTGTCATTAGGTGTCTGGATATGTTTATAGAATACCAACATGCTAATGGCACGCATTGATAGTCTGGAACTAGGTAGAGTTATATATCATTGTCAATGTGAAAGCGAATATGCACGTTGACTTCTATTAGTCATTTTAGGATTTTGTGATACTAGGAATATTTGTTTTAGTGTGTAAATATGTGCACAGAAGTATTTCACGCAATTGCGTCGTATCATATCAAAGAATATTAGTATGCACATGGCTGTCATTATCATCAGAAGACGGGATATACTTTTGTGTATTTGTATTTGTATATTAATACGTAAATCTACAAATATGGTTTTATGTTTTTGTATCCATGGATTCGGATATACAGAGCGTTGATGGCTCCTACAATCTATTGAATCCTAGATATGAATATGAATTGGTAACAGAATATACATAGAAGCAGTCTCGCGTACCTACATCGAGCTCATTTCAGGACATCTATCACTTAGGAAATGAGTATAGTATCGTATGTCCGTGTTTTGTGTGTCTGAATTCGCAACCGAATCAACAGAACACAGCTATGTAGTGATGTTCTGACAATGTGCTGGAGGCTTCCTAGTCATTTAAGGAGACCTAGTAGATGACTGTGCAGAGAAGCATTCCTATGCAGCCCTCAAGACTACCTATACTCCAAGATTCAAGCGTTTTCGTAGGTGGTATATCAATTCACATATGTGTGTTTGTGTTTGTGTTTACACATACATTTGTGTCGCATTCATTCGACGTACCAGCGCATTGCTTATAGCTGGCGAACAAGACTCGTGAAGCGGACATATACTGCACAACTTACTCACCTTTCTACCTCAAAAACTTAATAAAATAGGTGATGGCACGAACTTGTATCCTTTCTCCAGATATTTACAACATGCGTGAACTTCACTGATATCCGTTGATATCATCACCAATCTTTCATCCGGTCGTTTCGAGCCCCTTCTCCCTCCCTCTCTCTCTCAGCTTTTCTTAGTATTTCTTAATACGATTATAATACTGTCCGACCTACCATTACTATTGTTCTGGGATACATCAGATACGTGGGTGTGCAAAGAGAAGCACAAGATTAGTGCTGACCTGTCACGCTGTCTGGAACGACTCAACAACCGCAGCAACTACGGCAAGGGCGAGAGCTTAAGTCAGGTGAATATTTGATTTACGTTGTACTCTATTTCAATAGTTGTGTATTGATGTCTGCAAAATAGCTATTGGCATTGCGTATCTGACAAGCAACGAAAATCTCAATTGGTTTGGTACATTTCGTACGTATGCTCTGAGTGTTCTGTCCAGGGTGAGGGTTCCTGCCATGTGTGTGACTGGATCTTTGCATTGTGCTGGTTTGTTGTAGGGTGTGTACGGTTTGTTGTACCATGGTATCCATTAGTACTCGCTCGGATCTAAGGTACGCGACAATTGAAAACATACCCTGCAGATAACATATATGGATGTTGATCACAACATGGCACTGTCTTATGTATATAAAAATTGATACCACCTATAAATGTACAAATTGAAGGATCAATTGAATTATACCTACGGTCATCCAGACGCCCTACTGGTTGGCACTGATTCTTAAATAAATATTATACTTAAGGTGGCAGAGTCCACGTCATAGGATAAGTACTCTGTTTCGCCTATCAGGATGTTGATAGCCGGAATATGCGCTACACACGATTGATAGGTGGTGCATGGCTGTCAACGGATTGAGTATAAGCACTGCACATGACAAACACAGTTTACGCGTGCAAAAAAAAATGATAGTAACAGGTTGCGGAACACAGTTGGAAGGCGTTGCCACGGAATGGCACTTCCCTGATAACAGATGCAGCGCAACGCCAGCAAACCCCACGCCTGGAGATACAGAAACCGTTCGATGTTCACTATATTACGTTACCAAGCAACTTCTGAAGTAGAAGCAGGAATCGCTTACTGGGCACTTTAGTGTTTTACCAAACATCCTCTTGAAGGAGAACATGAGTCAATGACTGTCAACCATAGTATTTTACCAAATATGTCTTGAGTAAGACACAGATATCTACTGGGCACTTCAGTGTTTTACCAAACATCCTCTTGAAGGAGAACATGAGTCAATGACTGTCAACCATAGTATTTTACCAAATATGTGTTGAGTAAGACACAAATTTCGATTCTAGCACACAAAGGGTGCTGACAACATCCTTCAACGAAACGACAAGGAACGAACTTACTAATAACAGATTCTGTAAACATCCTCTGTGCGATCAATAGGCGGTATTATTCGATTGGGCGCAATTCCAACTCATCTCGCATCTGGTGCGACAAGAAAATATTCAAGGCACACAGTGGACAGCTACAGTACATTGTGTGGTAGTAAACACTCATCAATACATTGGTGGTCTTTGTTTATGACTCTATTCTACATAGGTGGTATCGCAGAACGTCACCTCTCTGATAGCCGATTCTGCGCAACGACAACTTATATCTCGTATGGAGAAGCAGGAAGCATCCAATGTACACAGCGGCAACTCTAAACACTCTCTCGATGAGATCAATACTAACTTCATCAGTATGAAGAGTCTCAGTACCGGCCTGGGGAGGGCGGGAAGTATGACTACACTAGATCAACGCCACAAAGCAAGCCGGTGAGCACGAGCATATGCGTGCGTTTTTGAATAAGCGTACTTATGTATCGGAATATATATGTATATACATATGTATATATATATATATATATATATATATATAAG
>NW_014040411.1:121451-124149 GCF_001186125.1 Sphaeroforma arctica JP610 | reverse complement strand
ACTGTATTGTGTAAATAGAGGTACATGCTGTATTGTGTAAATAAAGGTACGTACTATATTGTGTAAATAGAGGTGCATACTTTATTGTGTAAATAGAGGTACGTACTATATTGTGTAAATAGAGGTGCATACTTTATTGTGTAAATAGAGGTACATACTGTATTGTGTAAATAGAGGTACATAGTGTATTGTGTAAATAGAGGTACATACTGTATTGTGTAAATAAAGGTACATACTATATTGTGTAAATAGAGGTACATACTGTATTGTGTAAATAGAGGTACATACTGTATTGTATGTCTTTGTGGGGCGTCGAGGTCAAGTGATCGAGTGGTGAAGATCTGGAATACGGCGACATTATTGTTGCTGCCTGAGGTATAAATGTATTGGTGAACGTGTTCATATATATCTTTGCTTGTGTTCTTTCAAATGTATTACCCTTAGGTATAAATGTATTACCCTTCTGGTGAACGTGTTCATATATATCTTTGCTTGTGTTCTTTTGGTACATCGTTCAGGGTTTTCCGCCCAAAAACAACTTTTATGTTTTGCGCGCGCGACTATCGGCTGATCATTGGTGCAGCCGTTATCATGTGCTCTTGCAGATACTTCACAGGTATATCTGAATAAATATAACTTCTCAAATCGGCACTCATCGAGATAGCCGTATTACGCAGGCAGTTGCAAACGCAAGCAGATATTTCTCATGCAAATATACGTTTCACATGTAAATATACGTTTCATACCTGCATCAATGCTCTTATCGAAGATCGCGCACCCTTTGGTGCGGGTGTATTGTGTATGGACAGTTCTGTACGCATACAGATACATCTCCAATGCACCTTTCTTGTATGAAGCCTGCATCGTTCTGCACTCTTTAGTGCCCACCCAAGTATATATGCTTATATACCCCCATGTATATATGCTTATATACCCCCATGTATATATGCTATATACCCCCATGTATATATGCTTATATACCCCCATGTATATAAGCTTATATAACCCATGGCGTAATGTGTGCTTTGCGCACCACTGTTATATAATGTAATAGCAAAAGGTCGTTTTTTTTTTAGTTGGCCAGTAGGCTATGAGTTTTACGGTGTTGATGTTCACTCCGGTAAGCTACTTGACCAGGGTTTCTGTGTCCCCTTGCTACCGTGCGTACTCAAGTCTCTTAAGCTAGAATCCATGCTAGAAAGCAATGATTTTCTATATGCTTTTATGTTGTGTGCACCCATGTATACAGACTTATATATCTGCCTGACTATCTTTACAGCCATCAGATGCCTGTTGGGGTTGTCGTGTTGTGTATGGGGAATGTTATGCTTGTGGAGATACTTCTCATATACACCATCAGCGCACTACTCTACATCGCTTCCAGACGAGCGTGCGGTGCTTTTAGAGCACACCCATATATACATACTAACACCTATGTATACATACTAACATCTGTCTACACACCCAGGTATACATACTAACATCTGTCTACACACCCATGTATACATACTAACATCTGTCTACACACCCAGGTATACATACAAACATCTGTCTACACACCCATGTATACATACTAACATCTGTCTACACACCCATGTATACATACTAACATCTGTCTACACACCCATGTATACATACTAACATCTGTCTACAAACCCATGTATACATATTAATATCTGTCTACACCAATGTATGCATACTTACATCTGTCTACACACCCATGTATACATACTAACATCTGTCTACATACCCGTGTATACATATTAACTTCTGTCTACACATTCGTGCATACATGCCTGCACCTGCCCGTCATTGTGTACACAAACAACAGATACCCTTCGGTGCGGCTGTGTTGTGCATGGGTATAGCGAATGGTACATTGTGGGTGGGGCTGCAGAATACCAGTGTGAGAAGTTGCTCTATCAACGAAGTCATCCAGCAGGTGAGTGCTCTTTGATTGCTCTGTAGACCTTTTTTTTAGTGGGGTCGCGCTATCGAGTGTGTCGACCATGGAAGCGTACGACCCAACATCACTTTTGATTGGTAGAAATTGATTATACGTTCAGCTTGTGTCTCTGCTTCTGAGGTGGCGGACCGTACTTGTTGATCTTCAGACAGTACCTTTAACGTTAGTACTAATGTATGCCTGAAACGTGTACGTTAAACCAGCTTATACTCTCCTTGGCTGTGTGAACTACTTATAGTAATAGAAACTGATATACATATTATGAGCAGTGAGCCGTACCTGTTTCGGTAGTATTTGTGTCTGAAACGTGCACGCAAAATCGCCCTGTTCTTGCAAAGATTATTCTCACAGAAGCACCCATCATACTAGAGTACGCTAGTCTGGGGATCACACTTATCGCCACTCTCAATACCCCTGTTGTGACAGAGAATGCGCGTCACGCCACCTCCAATGCCCCATGACAACGGCCCACCTCAACATCGGGGCTCCATCGCAGACGCCTCGCAGGCATTACTGGTCACGAACAAGGAGGGACAACAATGTATGTGCATGTTGAATATATATATATATATATATAAATATATATATGTATGTATGTATATATATATATATGTATATGTACATGTATATATATATGTATATATATATATATGTATATATATATATATATATATATATATATATATATAGTATATATATATATATAGTACTATATATATATATACATATATA
>NW_014040411.1:118506-120426 GCF_001186125.1 Sphaeroforma arctica JP610 | reverse complement strand
GTATATAGATGTATATATATAACATATATATATATATATATATAATCATCAATTATAGTGTACGATTGCGTTCTGTAGTGCAGATGTAGATCTGGAAATCACGACCATTTATCGTAGACGCCTATTAGGCCAATCTTGTCATGAACTAGGAGCAACGCAGTTTTCGTGCATGTTGATCATTATATGTATCTATATATATGTTAGTGTATCTGTGTATGAACATATACATCTATGCTTATACATCACTATACGATTATATACTCTAGTAGGTGATTCCTACAGGGAGCAATTTGTGTATGTGTGTATGTACGTATATTCATGTTCATTTATCACTATACGACTAGGTACTGTAGTAGATGATTAATACGGGGAACAAGCAATTGACACGCTTAGTAGTGCGAATGTGTTTCCAGGAAACCATGGCCCTCTATCGAAATGTCTTGCAGTCAAAGCTGATCATGAACAAAGAGTCGGTGTATGTATATGCTAAATACTTGACATACATATATGTATATGTATATGTATATTCATGTACAAGTATACTATTATTTACTGTTGTGTGTGGCCAATACGGGGTACATGCGTTCGAGGCACTGAGCGATGCGTTCGTATTTCATTTCAACTGGCCACGGCTACTTTCGTAGAGCAGGGCTTAATGATCGAACATGGACAGTTGCGTATGTTTTCGATGTAGTTTCGTACGATATAAATACAAGATGCGGCATCCCACGGAATACCCGAAAACGAATTACACCAACACACACTATGCCTCATCTCTGTTTTCTATGGTCATACGACAATAAAGGTAGATTGTGTGCATTTAGTAGCCTTGTTGGGATGCGTAGTAGACTCGAAGTTTTCTCCCTGAACATCTATCTCAATTCAATAAGTAGTGTAGTAGTGAAGTTCTCTCCCTGAACATTTATCTCAATTCAACAAGTAGTGTAGTAGTGTATCCCACTCCATCATTTATGCATACAAAATATGCACAGAAGAGAACTGTGCAGTTGGGGCCGCATGTTGCGCTTTCAGGCGTAGGCGTATCGTCTCTGTTAGTATATTGCGAAACGTAGTACAGTTCACCTCTACGTATATCACATACTAAACCTCACTCTTTTTTCTTTCTTACCCCTTAACGAATACACACATGCACATCGGCGTAGCAGCATACACTCATATGCACAGTACACCTAAACATCCTCCCTTGTCCTACTAACATAAATTCAAAGGTGGATTTGTGCACGCAATGGCCATACTGGGGCGCTGGGTCTGCACTGCGGCGGGTGATGGATCCATCAAAACGTTTCATTTCAGTGACGAACGCACCAGCGGCGACGACTGTACTACACACTCCCCCCACAGGCAAGTGCACACACACACACACACACACACGCACCCGTATGACTGTTCATTGTACATGTGTGAGTGTTTATGACGAAGCATACAAGTCCCCCGTGGATAGGGCTGACATGCGTGAGTGTTTAAAGTAGGGTTGTTACGCCAAAATCTGTGAAGTACATCAGCACATACGATGCCGGAGACAAACGCACAACCGGCGACGGCTGTACCGAGTACGCCCCTTACAAGTGAGTATGTGTACACACACAGGACAGGTAGGGGTGTTCATAGAATGACACAATATGTATCACATTCCATCTTATCAGTTTAAACGACTCTTCTCTAACAACTCTCTGACAGATTAAGCGGTCCACATCTCTTCGGGCATCGAGGGGGTGTACATACTTTGGCAACAGACGAACACACAGACGAACTGTACAGTGGCTCAAGCGATCGGACGGTGAAGTGCTGGGATGTAGAGGCAGTGACGTGCAAGCGCACACTTATGGGCCATGAGTATGGGGTCACTTCGATCGCTCTCTCACCCACCACACTCTTCAGTGGTATGCTAAGAGATCTGTG
>NW_014040411.1:115174-117678 GCF_001186125.1 Sphaeroforma arctica JP610 | reverse complement strand
ATACAAGCATATATATATATCAGTATTGTTACCGAATGTGACTTACAGCCATTACAGCTACTAAAATTTCTATCGTACACTCACACATATATATTATATATATATATATATATATATATATATATATATACCATCTGATAGCTTCTATACCTTGCACCTGCATGCAGCTACCACCGCATGGACCATCTGATAACTTGTAATACCTTGCACCTGCATACAGTAATGCAAACAGAGGGGTTACTAGGGGCTCTATCGTCATTCATAGCCATTCCAAGTGTGAGCGGTGACCCCGCGTGCAAAGACCATTGCTGGAACGCGTCCAAGTTTCTGAGCGCACGTTTGGAGGCTATTGGCGCATCGGTTAAGCTAGCTACGGCAGTAGAAGGTCAGAACCCGGTAAGTGTTCTGAGTGCATTAGAGATACTCGTATATGTGTCGTGTGGTTTTCGATCCTTTGTTAGAGGATACTAGTGCACATTAGTGTTAACGGTTCCGTATAGATGTCTTGTTTGTGGAAACATACATGGACCGAGCACAAGTCTGGAGGCCAGCGGTGCATCATTTAATCGGGACACGGCTGTAGAAGGCCCAGAAACCGGGCCGTGATGGGATATTGGCCGTATGTATCCGCATGTAATTCAGGTTTTCCTATGAGAAGAACTCTTAACCCCTAAACCATAGAATATGTTGTGGTGTACATGTCTCCATTGAGCCAGATTGTGGGCTGAATCAGTGCTGTATCCCATTGAGTAGTGTCCTCTCGTTCAGAGACCATTGTGGAAACGCACTTGTGGGTTGCGGAGTTTCTGAGCACACGTCTGCAAGCCGACTACGCATATCGGTGAATATAGGTACGGCTGTTGCAGACCAGACAAATGGTACACAAGTTAGAGCCGGTATCTGTTTCATATGGTCTTACATGCCACTCGCAAGCACCAAAGTAGAAGGGCAGTACCAGACAGCCGCACCCACACGCGCGCGTGCCCGTGGTATCTCCGCGCCTTCGCACAAAATTGCTCACCGAGAATATCCACAACGAGTCCGGCCTATTTGAGAGCAAACTTTCTTAACACGAATTCACTCCCATCTTTCACTCGCGATACCGCGCATCAATGCAGCGGCTTTCCACGTCGTGGTCACAAACTTTCAAATACTTGTTTGTAAATACTTGTTTGTTTCTTATCGCAGGTTGTACTTGCGCGGTTGGGTGAGGATAAGTCCAAGCCAACTGTAGTAGTGTACGGTCACTACGATGTGCAACCCGCCAGACACAAATACTGGAAGACAGATCCCTGGGTAGCCACCTCTATGTATGTCCTTACAGAGATATAAATAACCATGTATGTCCGTACAGAAGTATACATAGCCATTTAAGTGCTTACATATGATACAAATTACTGTGCACATGCACACAGTAGATAGAAGTATATGTGTATTTGTTTAGAGAATTTGTAGATAGCTGTGTATCAGATATAGTGGTGTACTGTCACTGCTATATGCGACCAGCCACACACGTGTTGGAAGACCAATTCGTGTGTGTAGCTACCTCTATGTATGTTCGTTCGGGCTATACATACTATTGCATATCGCAAGCATGTTGTCAGCATGTAGCGGGTCTACACTCCCTGATAGGTGCCTACAGAATATGGGGGTACTCCTATATATTGCCATCATATTTTGGATTTCACGAGCTGGCCATCTTCATTTGTGTATGTTCAGTCCATGTAGTTACCCTTGTATATCGCAAGCATGGTGTGGATTTGACGTACTGGGTAGTCACTCCAGGTGACCTATGCATTCCTAATGATGGCATACTTCAAACTCACCTGTACAGTGACGGTTACGTCATTGGGTACTGCCAACGATAAAGGTCGTATCCTAGCAACCATTCATGTTCGTATGAATATACTGTAAACACCTTGGAAATTTACATGGACATTTGAATGTATGCATACACACGCGCCGGTGTACGAAACATACGCACCCATATTACTGATATATTTCATGTTCTCTTGAACAGTGACGGTTATATCTATGGGCGGGGTACCACCGACGATAAAGGCCCTATCTTAGCCACAATATTTGCTGTGCAGCAACTGGTGGAAGAAAATGCGTTGTCTGTGAACATGGTGTTCATATACGAAGGCGACCAAGAACGCAGCGAAGGTTCCAGCGCCGGTTTGTTGGAGGTATAGGTTTTGTTGTGTATGTGTTCGTTTATGAATGTGAATAGTACGTGGGAGTTGATGTATAGGTTTTGTTGAGTATGTGTTCATTTATGGATGTGAATAGTACGTGGGAGTTGATGTATAGGTTTTGTTAAGTATGTGTTCTTTTATTAATGTGAATAGCACGTGGGAGTTGATGTATAGGTTTTGTTGTGTATGTGTTCATTTATGGATGTGAATAGTACGTGGGAGTTGATGTATAGGTTTTGTTGAGTATTTGTTCTTTTATTGATGTGAATAGCACGTGGGAGTTGATGTATAGGTTTTGTTGAGTAA
>NW_014040411.1:109007-110742 GCF_001186125.1 Sphaeroforma arctica JP610 | reverse complement strand
TGAGTATCTGGGTCATATGTATACTGTGAACGTATGAGTATCGTGGGTAATATTTATACTATGAACGTATGAGTATCTGGGTCATATGTATACTATGAACGTATGAGTATCTGGGTCATATTTATACTATGAACGTATGTTTGAGTGTGGTATTTGTATGTCCACTGAAAGTATTGAGGGTGTGTGTTTTGCCTTTGGTCAATCTGATGGCCGCTCTCAGTAACGATACGTTTTTATTTATGTATAAATATGGATTGTTTATTAGATTGTTTTATGTAATTGTATGAATACGATATATCCTTGGGTGCACTTTTATATGTCAAATGTGTTGTTTATAGGGTTATCTCCTGTATATGTGATGTAAAGTACAATTATAAGTGTCGTGGTCTGCGTGCGTGTGCGCATGTGTGTGCGCATGCCCTCTGTTTTGACACCTATATACCACTGACGCAGAACCATCATATCTATATAGGTTTTGTGTACGAGACTCTTCAATCACATACGCCATGACAAGCACTTTCGACTGAGTTTTTGTTGACAACGTAGATTTCTGTTCAGGTCTATAGGATGGTTTGTTCACCGTGAGATATGTGGTATTTATATCTGTGGAAGTGCATTCCTATCATAAAACGGCTCACAATTAAATATATGTGTACTACAGATTTGTCGTTTTGTTATAAACAAATACTTCTACAAACCAATAATACTTTGAAATGACTAGTGGCATATAAAGCTGCGAAAATAAAGTCTGCACCGCAGGTCTTGTGCTATGCTTTCGCATAGTAGTTACACTTGCGCCGTGCTTTCAGTATGTGACATTTGTAGCACAACTGACTGGTACACTGAATTGTGGCGCGTCATATTAATATACTCAAATCTCGGGTAAGTTACTTATCGTAGGTTATTTGCTACACTTATGACAGCGTAATGTGTTAACACCTCAGATGGATGTTTTTAGGAGTATATGCAATGCTTGCAACATGTCTATGTACTTCTATCTCAGGCGAGCACCCTACATTGGCACATAATGTACTCCCCTCACCATTACATGCTTATATCTTATTGGTAAATATAGTGGCATAATATGTACATGCAAGTTGTTTATAAACTTACATCTCAGATAAGTACCATATGGTGACATAAGATGCTAACGGCATGTTTTAATACTTAAATTTCCAGGTTGCTACTTTTATACTTCAAGCATGTTTGCATACCTTTGTCTCAGGTGGATAGTGACATATACTGTATTTACGGTATGTTTACATAATTACATCTAAGATAGATACCTTATAGCGACATATAATTGACTTACATGTTTACACCATTTACGTTTCAGGTGGATACCCGAGGAATGGTGCTGGCTCCAGGGTTTTACGAAAACGTTCGCGATGTCAGGTGAGGCGTACTGTTCAGGCCAATGTTCTCTTCACGAGCGTTACTCGCTTGTGGGTGTGGGTGTTAGGTAGTGGTCGATAGCCTGGCGAGTTGATGTGTACTCGGATTCTTCACTTCGACCCAATATTGTGTGGTGTGGTGTCAACGTTTTGGTTATTTACGGCCTTTGAAATTTGAGTTTCGGGGTTTTGGGGCACAGAGGCTTAATATAGCCAAAATGAGTAGGAAGACTTGAACTGAACATATGCAGAGTTTTCTCGAGATTTTCTTTGCCTTTTGGAATGGGTTAGAGGGCCACAGATGGTTCATGCATGAACGCATATACCTTTATCTCTAGCTA
>NW_014040411.1:101983-107313 GCF_001186125.1 Sphaeroforma arctica JP610 | reverse complement strand
TTTAGCCATTCTTTGCCTGTTTGGAATGGGTTAGAGGGCTACAGATGGTTCATGCATGAACGCATATACCTTTATCTCTAGCTATTCTTTGCCTTTTGGAATGGGTTAGAGGGCTACAGATGGTTCTACAGATGGTTCATGCATGAACGCATGTACCTTTATCTTCAGCTGTCCTTGCCTTTGTGTTAGCCACATTCCAAAGGCGATCTTCGCCTTTTTTGTAGAATAGCAGACTATAATAATTCACATGCTGCAGATGCCTTGAACTCCAGCTACGTCGTCTTATTGTAAAACTGCATTGTATTCTGGCTCTCGATTTTAACACTGAGTGGCTATGGTTTGGTAGACTATAGACACATCATGCGATACAGTAAATCGAACTAATCTGTCGTTCTGTATATATCGTACTTCAGTCCGGCGGAGCTTGAGTTGTACGAAGACATTGTCTTTGACTTGGATGCTTACCGTGCACACTTAGAGATTGAGGAGTTCTCCGTCAACGAATCTAACACCCCGACTGTATGTGATTTGTATGATTCGTTTTTTTGTCCAACTCGCCTACGGTAGTGATTTTGTTTAAAATACTTGTGCATCCCAACACCCCCGCTATACGTTCCTTTTTTAAACGTTCACATAGGCACGCGAGAAATGTATGCTTATTCTTTCTCAGAGGTGTAAATTTTGGTCACAGGCAGCCGGGTGAGATATCTTTGTATACATGTTATTTGACAACTTGTACTTGTTATATACGCCTGATATAACAGTTTACTCAGCAAAGCACATGACATTCCGCTCACAAGTGAGAATACGACGAATATATCTCACCTTTTGTTTTCTGTATGAATCTTCTGCATTTCCTCGCTTAGACTTTGTATCTGTACCTTGCATACGACTCGCCTTCATGATCACGGGTGAACTGTTGGCAGAGACAATTAATGTCTGAATCGAACTGAATGCTTCCTGTGCGATTCTATAAGTCTATATTAATGTACAATGAAAACATGACATATTTTGCTTTTATTTATGGAATGTAAATGTACAATTTGTAGCGCCGGTACCTAAGGTGAGTGTGAACATTGTGCCGTATTACCTGCTGGTTCAGTCCGGCATACTAAAACTGGGACTACTACACAAATTCAGGGCATTCTGATGGCTCGTTGGCGCCATCCAGCGCTTTCAATAACCGGGGTGCGGACCTCATCCGGAGGTATGCTGTGACGTATATATAGTTGTATATGTATATAAGTTTAATTAAATGCCCTTGTTCTTTGTACATATATATAGTTTTATATGTATATAAGTTTAATTAATTGCCCTTGTTCTTTGTACATATATATATAGTTTTATATGTATATAAGTTTAGTTAAATGCCCTTGTTCTTTGTACGTATATATAGTTTTATATGTATATAAGTTTATTAAATGCCCTTGTTCTTTGTACGTATATATTGTTTATATGATTATAAGTTTAATTAAATGCAATTGTTCGATGTACGTATGTATAGTTTTATATGTCCTTGTTCTATGTATGTATATATAGTTTTTTATGTATATAAGCTTAATTAAATGTCCTTGTTCTATGTATGTATATGACTCGGATATATGATTTGCTTGCACATGTACAAAAGTTCGAAATATATTCATACAGGGGCCATGCGTTCAACAACATTGACTTCTTGTTCTTTCTATTGACACAGTTCTCCCTGCTTGCGTAGTTCAGATATCAACCGTTGTTACCTCTGGAATCCAAATTCTATTTACAGATCACGTATTTACTAACATCGCCAAGAGGGCTGTGGGACAGTTCAGTGTGCGGTTTGTGCCGGATCAAACGTCGACTGAGCTTGTGCAGGTGCTAACACAGCATATGTCACACGAATTCCGGAAGCGACGATCGCCCAATCGCCTCAAATTTAATGTGCTGCATGCAGCCGATTGGTGGCTGGGTATGTTAAAAGACAACCCCCCCCTGTACCCTTGTATATATGTGTCCGCTCTTGCTTAAGTGATCGTGTAAATTATACATGCGCCTTATTAGTTTGAATTTGGTGAACTGGATCTATTTTCGAGATAAATTGTGGTCACAAAAATTCACGTATTTGTTCGGTAGTTGTTGTTAATTGATACATATGCACAGACAGACACATCGATACATACACAGGCAAATTTATGTATTTGTTCGGTAGTTGTTATTAATTGCTACATATGCACAGACAGATTCATATCGATACATACACAGGCATGTACTGCTTGCGCGGCCGTGATACTGAAATCGTACTATATCTCGCAGGCGACCCGTTCAATGCTATATACAAATCCGCGGAAAAGGCGATAGAAACGGTCTGGAAGACAAAGCCTTTCTACGTACGAGAAGGGGGTACCATGTCGGTGACGGCTGTATTGGAGAAGTATCTCAATGCCCCGGCACTTCACTTACCCTTGGGTCAGGTATACATATCTGTAATCGATTCTGTTGGTCGTTGCAAGTATTGATTCAAGGGACTTGAGATGTGTTCGTATCTGATTATGGGAGTTCGCCGGTGGTTGTGGTTGTAGCATGTGTGGCTTAGACTATGCAACTTAAAATATGTTACTTTGCACTTGTAGTTGTGAGACGACGTGATAAGTAATCATATATGTATATATCTAAGTTTGCGTCTGTGACTATTCTATAAAGAGGTCAGAGATTAAAAGGAATGAATATCCAGTAGTAATAGCTTCGCAGCTTTGGAGTCATTTATACTTTTTTTAATTGCTTTCAATTGCTAGTTCCATACGCCAACTAATCAATATTGAGTCGCACAACTGGCACCTAAATTCCTCCTATATGGGATAGCACCACATCTCGGATTGTCCAATTCAGTCATTTATCTGACTTTGGAGTCCTAGCAGTTGATTTCGAGAATGTGCATTAGAATTCACGTATTACTCTCTTGCATTTGTCACTCCAGATCGACCTCATCGGTACTGCAACACAAACTGGCAGTGTCTATATACCATACGCTCTACATACTCATCCACTAACACCTTGAATCGTCATACATTCCGAATATTACAGTCAAGCGATGGCGCCCATCTTCCCAATGAAAGGATATCGGTCAACAATGTAGAGAAGGGTAGGGATGTTATCAAGTGCTTCTTGAGCGAACTGGGAACATCGTTGAACCGCTCTTGATGCTCAAGTGTTGTTTTATAATCTTTCCTTTAAGGTGATCGTGCGTGCGTGCGTGCGTGCGTGCGTGCTAGTTAGCAGCAATGCGGTACAGTACTAGTGATATGACCTACACCCTAAGAAGAGGCGTTGTGTATTAGGGGGCAGTTGCTTTATTGGCAGGCCGCTACGATACGCATCCAAAAATGTACATCAAATCTTGAATAATTTGTGGTCAAATGGATTGTTCCTCGACAGGTCGATTCGAGAAAAAAAGCTTCTGTTGTTTTTTTCTAAGATCGCGCACAAATACTCCTCGATGCAATACACTTCCATTTACATGCGAATAGTGTGTCGCTTTGTATTGTTAGCTATCTGAGTGATGCACCGAAAGCTGGGAATGTGCGCACAATTGTTTGGAAAACAATATCAGCCTTTTCCCCATATAGTAAGAGAGTCGACGACGGTGATTAGATAGAAGAAAGTCATTGATCAGCCCTATTTAAACGTAGTTTCATTTTTGGACTATGAAATGTAGGAGATAACAGATAAATCATAGCTCTGTGAGCACTTGGTCGCAGCCCTTTGGTTTAATCATGTCCTTTGGCGTCTGGAGACCTATGTCACCGGTCGTATAAGAGGATAAATAAAGTTCAGCAAGCCTGCCTGATACAATGGAGACGGGGCTCCGAACTACAACAAGAAAAATGTCTTGTTTTTCATATAAAGATTTGTAATATAAGTTTTCAGCGATAGAAATATTAGTCTTAGGTGCCGTGCATATATGAAAGTTCTGTTTTCGGCTTCATAGGCGGCACTTCCACATCATTTCCAGATAGGTGCATCGTCTTCGCAAAATTTTGTCATGATTTCTAACCGAAAACACGACACTGTGTAGTTAGTTTGCCAATTTTTAAAGAAATGAATCGATTCAGCTCATTTTTGAAATCAATTCATGGTTTTATTTCCCAATTCCTACTTCTATTATATTTAACTTCATTGAATTAAATTTGAATACAATTCAATTCAATTCAATTTGAATACAATTCAATTTAATACAATACCAATTCAACTCAATTCAAGTCGGATGTTCGCTACAGTCAAACTAGGAATGATTCTATTCTATTCTATTCTATACTAATCGTCTCATATATATGCAATAGGAATTTTCAATCCGCTTCTACTTTATAATTCATTGCAATTATATTGAACCAAATTCGTACCAAAGCAATACAATTCAGTTTAGTTCATTGCATTTCACTCCAATGCAATCCAAGCCTAGTATAAAAATAGGAAAAGGCCTCGAAACGTATTTATATTTTATACAGTCAGAGACTGGATACATCAGAAATGAGTTGCTGTTGTTGACTCTTTGTGTTGACAATTGTTGAGTTATTCACAGGTCACAGTTAAATAATCACAGACTCACAGTTCGCAATTTGCTCTCTGTGTTCACTATTTTTTAAAGAATACGTATTGTAAATATTGACTACATATTGTCGCTTTTTGTATTTGTTTCTGTTGTTGTTGTTTTCCAAAAACAATACAAAAAACAGCAACAATATGCAGCAACAATAATAAATAAATACACACACATCTTTTATTTATAATACAGTCTATTTACAGTATGTACTTTTCTGTCTTGTGAACTGTTTTGATTGGTTTTTTATATATTTTTAAAAAATCAAAAAAGACTCTTATGACGAAGTTTGGAAGGACTCTCAGGCTAACGTCAATAAGTTAGACGTGTACGAGGTAAACATTGGATTTTTAACGGTAACTTTATGATAAATAGGTTATAACTTTTATTTGGGACAAATCAATTATCAATTTTGAAAATGTGCACTCAATAAGTTGTCCACTACAACGGCTATGAGAGCCATACCAAATGTACAAACATTGCAACTTAACTCCTTTGAAATAAATAATATTATCCAGGACGCCCCGACGCCAATAGCCCACTGATTAGACTCCTTGCCGAAGCATTCACTGAGCTACTGAAGGCGGGTACCCTCCCCGCAGCCCTGAACTGCGGCCTCCTGACAGCGCACCCAAAGAAAGCCGATGCAGATATCACCTCCCCCGCCGACTTCCGCCCCATCACGCTTACGCAAATAGTCAGACGCGTCTTTGAAAAGTGCTTTCTTAGTCTGATTCGCCTATATGGAAGGATACGTTAG
>NW_014040411.1:67037-72435 GCF_001186125.1 Sphaeroforma arctica JP610 | reverse complement strand
TGGTCAGTAAATTCCCGTTTGAAGCTTGGGCCAAGTGAGTCGACAATGGAAGATATGTGCTGAGTCAATTCGGGCCGGTGTTGACAAAACACTGTTACTATCGAATGTTCCATATATTTTTCCAAAATGGGTTTTAATGCTTTTATTAATTAATACCTTTTCCATTTCACATATCATTTGGACGAGGCCATTAAAAGGCCCCAGTAGAATACCAAACATAAGAGTTGGTCTAGTTCTATTAATAGAACTTTAGTCTCTGCGATGCACAATCAACAACTATGAAAGTATCTTTTAGACAATGTCCTAAGTATATACTATTCACATAGACTTTGCACATATTGCCAGCTCTGAGAGGCGTTCAGCCTCTCAGAGAAGCTTCTGAACGAACACATACCACAAAAATAAGTTACAAGTTGTATGCTAAAATGGAAAGTGGCGGGGGTATTGGTAAATGGGCGCGCTAAAAAAACAGGACAAATATCTGAGACCATCATGACCTGAAAAAAGTATCTATCATATATCAGACATGACCTATCAGTTATAAACGTAGGATTTTTAACGGTAACTTTTTAATAAATAAAAGTTATAACGCTTAACTTATTGAGGTAAGCCCTCAGGGGCTGGGATTTGGGACTTAGGACTTAGTTTTGAATTTGGGACTCATCTGTCAGTCTGGTTCTCTGGATTCTGGAACCGCCGACCAGAGTGAACCCAGAACCACAGGAGGAAGACGAAGAGTCGGTTCACTGTTCAATTTTTATATTTATTTAGGTTGCATTTGGTCTGGGTCTCTGGGAGACTCGGACTCTGGGAACAGCTGACTGCGGTACTTAACGAATAAAATATATATATATATTTTTTATAGTTGCCCGCCGGCCTAACTTCATTACGTTTCTCGTTAAAACGCAAAAAGCGTCTACGTTTAAGGCTTATCCTAAATATAGTCCTATGGGTTTACATATAGGTACACTATTTTTAGGCAGCCTACCGGTCACGAATTGCCCTATTTTTCACTTTGTGTCAGTTGTGAATAGTTTCAAATCGTTTTTTCATTATAAAAGGTCAATTTCTCAGGTGCAATTTTGTATAATTTTCATTTTCGATTTAAAACTCTTAAAAAAAACCAAAACCTTTTACATTTACGTTTAGCGTTTATAGCACATAGGCAAAACGTATTGAGCTTTTAGCCGCCGGGTGGGGCCGTGGCCCGTTCGGCGTGCCCGTGGGGGGTCGAGAGACTCGAGGAGGGGTTTTTCCCTTTTGACGTATATATGTATTTTTAATTTTTAAAAAATATGTGTGAAAGTGGAAATTTTGCGGACTAAAATCACAGCCTCCTTCTAAATTGAACACTAAATGTGTTTTTCATTTATTTTATATATTCTGTACAGAACAAACAATATAGATTCAAAAAAGGCTTCACAGAATTACCTTTTTTGGGTGTTTTGTATATAAAAAACAATAAAATTACCATTCTGTAACACGTATTTAAAAAAAAATAATTTATTTAGTGGTACTCTTAGGCGAAGTTCGCCCACAAACTAATGCACATGGCTACCAGTCCGAATATGCCAAAGGGTACGCAAAGAATGCGGCGAAGTGTCATACCATCCTCCTCGAACATTTTCCAGTAAATTGCAGCCGGGAGCGTGAAACTCAGATTGACTGTTCCGATGGCTCCAGTAATAGACAGCAACGTGTTGATATCAATCTGAAAGTATGCAAATGCCAAAGCAACAATATTCAATAGAGCTGCCAAAACGTAGAACATGATGTTTCCATTCTTAGTGCTACTGTCCGTGAGAGCAACACCCACATCTTTCTTCCCGCACATGGTCACAACGGTGCCGACAGCGTGAACGACTGAGTCACGAGCCGCATGCATCAGCAAAGGGTATGACACCGTGACTACAAAAGCCGTTCCGAGACGAGCGATGGATGCAGGTACCGAAATGGGGTAGGAATCAAGAATGTTGGAAGTGACATTCTCGCCATAGGTGAAATAACCACAGAGGGCGATGATCGTATACAATACAGTCACAAGACTTATGGTAATGCCAGCAGATATGTCCATGCGCTTCGTGGTCTGGTGGTCCATTGCGTTGTAAATGTTGAATAGAACCGGGCCTACACAGAATCCAAGGACGAAAACAGGGAAGGCGCGCATTATCGCACCGAAATCCCAGATAGCTGCCACCGCATCACCTTGACAATCACTTGCTTTTCCATCACAGGGATCGAAGATATCAACACTATAGGCGAACACAACAAATGTCGTCCAGAGTACGCAGAGTACAGCCACCATCGATGTGTACGCAAGGAACCAGAGTGACTTGAGCATAGACAAGGGTGCTGCAAAGCAGCCCCAGCAAATTATAAGCCAGAACCACGTCTGCAGGTAGAAGGCATCACCACTGACATCATCACCAATGAATGCTCGCATCACATCGGGCAGAATACTCGACGCAATAGTCATGTATATGACTGATACTGACCACATTGTAAAGAATACAAGGAAATCAGCCACGAGCATTAACCACGGGTATGATTGGCGACAGGCATCGCCGAAGGAGGTTTTTCTACCTCCAATACGATCCGCGATGGTATTGAGCAGATGCAGTCCGAACATTGTCATTGTTGCACCAATAAACATGATCACAAGTGCAAGTACCCACCCAACCTGTGCAGTAGAATATGGAATGGACAAAATCCCTGATCCGATGATTGTGTTAGTCATATTCATGACTGTTCCGAGTACACCCGAACCATGCTTCAGCTCGTCAGTTAGATTATCATCGGAGGTTGACTGAACTGACATTGTATCGCCATTCATATTATGCTGCTTAGATTTTGTGTCCAAAGCCAATTCGACTTGAGATTCGCGCATCTCCAAGCTTGGTAATGACATGATATATTGTAGTTTTCCTTTTTAAATTGATATCTTTGAGAAATTTGTTCTGATAACTTTGCTATCTGTATTTATTCTTTAGTATTCTGTTCTTTTTCCTTTGCTTTCGTATCTTTGAGAAGTTTGTTCATGTGATTTTACTTTTTATAGTATTCAAAAATATTTGAACGTTTTATAATGGAATACCATAGCCTTCTAAAATCTAAAAATGAAACAGAAATACGTCTTTCGGGCTTCGGCTTTTATTTTTTTTAACAAAAGTGTCCTGAAATATTCTGTATTTAATACACATGTATGGCTGCATTGTTTTTGTAAAAAACAAAAAAGTACTGACTATGACTGTATAACAGTAGTAAATACCAAACAGTATTTTAAAAACATAAGACAGCTGGCACTTGGCGGTGCCAACACATACTGTACTGCATTTTTCGCAGCATCTTGCGTGCGACAGCCGACAGTCGACAAGCCGATATCGGCTGGGTTGGCATCCAACAACGACGTACACCTAAGAAAAAATGTCGCCGCGACACGTAGCGCTTGTCGTTTAGTGTTGCGACAGTCAGGTCTGGGTCAACACTAGGTCTGTCGCCGACACCCGAAGCCGACTGTCATGTCTGACAAAATGTCGTGCCGACATGTCTGACATGTGTTTTTGCCAAATGTCGGCCTCTTTTACCAGCCCAGGATACCGGCCACTGGTTCGACTCTAAATATGTCCTACATATTAGAGAGCGAGATATGTACACTTCTTTCACAATTGTGCGTGTGTCTTCACTCTTCACCGTGTTGATTGTATATGAGGGCAGTCTGGCACCGGCTCTACTCTCTCTACTCTTAAGAGTAGTAGGTGTAGTAGTAGAGAGACCAGCAGTAACCACTAACCTGAGCCAGCAGGGCGACACTAGGCCAGTCAAACCACTGAAATGAAAATCCACACTCTGGGAGACTGGGAGTGGGGGCTGGGGAGTTCCACAGTGACAGTTGGGAGTGTGGGAAACTGGGAAGTGAAGAACTTTCGACTTTTTTAAATCACTCTCTGAAACAGAGAGCGGTACAGTAGTGAGTTTTAGTGCCTCTCTCTATTTATTTAGCTATTTTAAAATATAATGGAGGCTGTGCTGGGACGCTGGGCCTGCGGCCCGGCTGGGGTGCTGGGCCCGCGGCCCAGCTGGAGGCTCCTGAAGCTACTGAGCCAGTTCAAAAATCAAGATCAACAGGTACATAGAACAATTTATATATGTATAACAAAATATTTTGGTTTTTTAAAAACAAAAAATAAGAAAACAATTAAAATTTATTTGGAAAATAAAAATTACGAAATATAATGAAATGATGTAAATAAAAATTAAAATATGAAGTCAATCACAGTGAGCTGTAAGTCTGAGTAATGAGCTGGATTCTTTTATTTAAAGTTTTGTTTGAGTAAAGCGCAGAGCAGTGTTCATATGACTTTAAAAAAAATTAACTTCCTCTTATGTGTCACTTTTATTGGTTACAATGAAAATGATCAACTGCCACAATTGTTGTGCCATCACTAAAACTCACAACAAGTACTCAACACTCAATCAACAGCCAACACCTATACTGCATGTATCTAAAAACTGTGTATGACTGTAGTCTGTATATATGTAACACTGTAAAGTGTGTGTGAGGCGGAGAGTGGAGTGGAGAGTGGAGACTCGAGAGTGGAAAGTGGAAATGACTCCACTCTCTAGAGTAGAGATAGAGAGAGTCTGAGACTGAGAGAGAGCCTCCTCTCCAATTCTCCATAGCCTCTAGTAGAGCGTATGACTCTAAGGCTCTTTGTATACTCTTAAGAGTATTAAGAGTAATGAGTAGATACTAAACAAATAGTGTAGTTTTTATCTCTGAGACTGTTAACTGTAAAAGTTAAATATTCTCTGTACCGAGGAGCACATATATTTCGATAATAAATATGGCGAAAAATAGGCATATTATTATTTTAAAACAATAAATATGCACTGAAAATGTTAAATATGAAATATGAAATATAATTCGAAATTTCGAAAAAATACGTAATACGCGTTTTGATTTCAGAAATACGGCAAAAATAATAGTATTTGGTATATAGAATTTTTTTGTTTGAAATATGCCATATTTAAAAATATGCCATAAATATGCCATATTTCTAAAATATGCCATATTTCTAAAACATGCCATATTTCTAAAACATGCCATATTTCTAAAATATGCCATATTTCTGAATAAGGCTTGCTTATGAAATATGCCATATGTACAATATATATATATATTTACGGAATATTTACAATATATAGTATTTCACGGCAGTATTATATAAATAGTATAGGCATATAGCCTGTATTTTGCTGTTCTATCAAAGGATTTATATAGGCATATTGACTGTATTTTGTATTTATATTAGGATAATTATATAGGCAGAGTGGCTGTAGTTTGTTGCTATACGAAAGGAATTGTACAGGTTTATAGTAGCTGGTTTATAGCTGACGT
>NW_014040411.1:58054-62098 GCF_001186125.1 Sphaeroforma arctica JP610 | reverse complement strand
TACCCGAACCGTGCGCCAGCTCGTCAGTTAGATCATCATCGGATGTCGATTGAACTGACAATGTATCGCCCTTTATGTCATGCTGCTTAGATTTCGTGTCCAAAGCCAATTCGACTTGAGATTCGCGCATCTCCACGGTTGGCAATGACATATTTATACTTATCTTAGTATGCTTCCTGTAAAAATTACTTTTGTGTTGTTGGTTCTGAGCTTCTGGTGCCGTTACTCTCTAACTTTTATAGTATTTAAATAAAAACTTTGCAGAATCAAAAACAATTCTATAATGTAAATACAAAATATACTAAATAAAAATACACGCGATGTATTTTTACAGAGTACAGACTACACAATAAAAAAAAATATCCATGCGACTGGCGAGTTGCCACTGACAGACAACAGCCGAACACAGTCCGTCTGAGACTCTATTTACCTAAATATGTAGTACACCTATGTAGTACCGAATCTCTGACTCTCCGACATCGAGCTAACCACCACATGGGACTTGGGACCAACGGCCAACCGTCTATTTAACCCCGTAGTGCTGATCAATGACTTTAGAGGGTTGAATATTTATGGACAAAGTCGTTATGGACCATAACTTCCGTCGGCTTTACTATTTTTTACGAATATTTATTTTTTAGAAATTTTAAAAAGCCTACTAACTTTTGTTCAAATATTTGTTTTTTTTAAAAAACAATACATTGTTTTTGATTGAAATTTGAAGGCTATGATTTTGTGTTTCTAAAAACCCTTTTGTGTACAACTTTAAAATTTAGTAGGCTATGTATGCCAGAGTATGCCTTTTGAGGGCTTTTTTTTTACAAATGATTTCTAGAAAAATTCAACAAAGAAAACATAAGCCTAAAGTTATAAAAAAATCAACATTGATTCTAGACACTGACTCTTGTAATTTTCTTATACTCTGAAAATAGACCAAACTATTAAATAATAGGAATTGGGTTTATAAAATATTATAAAAATAAACTAATTTTCATAGTAAAATTGAAAAATTAGTAAATAGTTCTATCTCATCGGATGATCGGGCCCATCATGGCCATCACTCACTATCTCTTTTTTAATTGTATGCAATTTGGCTCTTGTCCCTGGGTATTTAATACTCAAAATCCGAATTTTTGTTATTGTTTTGGGTTCTTTATTGTTTGTTTTGGTTTCTTTTCTTTTTGTTTTACAAAAATTAATTTAACAATCAGTGTCAAGCATATTTGTTATTTTATTTCTAGAAAAAAACCGTAAGAACAATATATAACAGCAGTAATATTTTTTAAAAACAAGCAAATGTTGATGTAAATATCTATATACTTCTAAAAAAACAAAATATACACATAAAACAATCTACATACGACAATACATACAGCTTCATTAATTTTTAGGCGGCTATGGTTGAGCAAGACAGCCGAGAGCCCGAGACTGGCGAGTGTGCGAGACTCGAGACTCGAGACTGATTATGCCTCAAGGATTGCTTTTAAAAAAGCCTAAATACCATATGACTAAAAATTATTACTAACAACCTTTTATTAGAAATATCAATAGCTCAACTGGGAAGCCTGATAGCACCATATACTCTCACAGGACTCAGAGTTTCGGAGAGAGTGCCCTCTTTCTACTCAGTGACTCTAGAGTACAGACTAGAGAGACGCCAAAGTCCACTCAGACTCTCAGAGTCCAAGACTCCTGAGTTCAGGCGTGTTTGAATATAGTAAATACCCCGGTCACACTGGGATGGGGACCTACCGCATTATACAGTGTACCTGGTCCTGATGGTTGTGAGTTGTCTCAAGTTGCCAGTTGCCAACTTGCCACTTGGCACGGTCTGTCTCTGTCGCTCTGTAGACTGTCAGTGGGTCGCGTGACTGGCGACGGCCCTCGACTCCTCGAGGGCCGAAACTCCTCGTAAAGTTAAAAAGGTTTATTTTGTATTTTGTATTGTTTTTTTTTGGTTTGTTTTGTATTTATTTGTTATATATAAAAAAATCGAAATAGCAAACAAACAAACAAACAAACCATGACCCTTTCTGGATTAGGGTCGCGAGCAGAAATCCGGTTTCGTCGTAACGGAAATCGTAAGTTTTGGCAGTGATCCAAATCCAGAGGGCCATGAACAAACGAGATCAAAATTGAAAATACACAAACAAATTCGGTAATTTTTTTGTTTCTTTTAGGGCTAAAATCCAAAAATATGTATGTATTTAATAATTTATGTTATTTTCTCTTTGTTGAATGTTTTCTTTGTTTTTTAATCCTATTTTAAAAAAAACCAATAAAAAAAAATCTGAACACATACATACACTACGGTCATGCACAATGTATTATGTTTCCAGAAATTGTCAAAATCAGTAGTGGAGCTGGAAGACCTGAAGTGATATACCTTCGAGTAAATAAAGCTCAGAGCTGAGTTTTAAGGTTATATCGAAACTTGTACTAATTTTATTGGTTGCGTTAAATTGAATGATGAGCATAGATTTCCTGCCACCTTTAATCCCAACATGTGCAGAGTAGATTCTGGAGTGCGTAGAGTAAAGGTATAGACTTTTATTTTAAATCACGGAGTGCGCAGAGTAAAGTGTGATGTTGTCAGAGTCAGTCAGACTCTGGCGGACTCACTATGTAATACTATAATCACTCTCTCTGCTGGGGGATGAGAAAAGCAAATAGTTCTTTTCTGAATGAGTGATTGTTCGTGTGGTCGTGGGCTTGTGGCGCGGTCGGGTCGGTCGTGCCGGGCACAGACCTCACGCCCACGGCTATTAACAGCTTGTTGACACTTGACAGAAAGTATTTGCTCTTTTGTTTTTTGAAACCAAATTAAAAATTATAGAATGAAGACTGGTCACAGGACTCACAGGCCACAGCCCACACCCAGTGCCCACTGTACATTACAGCACTGCTCAGCAGTGCTCAGTGCTGACGCCTGACGCCTGATGGACCCTATGCGAGTCTGAAGAGTGCACTAGAGTGCACAACAGCACATAAGTACGTTGTTGACTCGTCGTGTTTTGGATTGTACCAGATAGTCGTGTACTTATTTGGACAACGACGTAGTTAGACTGATACATACGTATTCACTATTTATAGAACACTGCATACAACGTAGAGATAAATAAATATGAGCATGGGGCCAGGTCGCCAGGCTGGCAAACTCTCCCTCACTCGCTGTGCCTAGTATTTGGACTCACTCGAGTCTGTTTTCACTCGCGATTCGCGGAAGCTATGAAACCACTGAATAATGTTTGGATTTAGCAATGAGATATCTAGATGCGGGTTTATCAAGCAGCCAATCTGCTATGTTCTTTCTGACGGACAATGTACACCTCTTTTAGATCAGTTGGAATATTTCAGCCTCGACACGCCAACCTATCTATTTTATACACAGATCTCAATTCCACTACAATTTTCAGCTGGCCTTCCCTAGCAATTTTCAGCTGGCCTTCCCTAGGTTTTCGTGAGAAATTGTCCATATACCAGACATATGCGATAGGATGCTCAGTACCATTTCAATTATGAGAAGACGTTTCCGGAAAAGGTACATTCGTAATTGATGTTTATATATACCTGACTTTTACCATAGAGCATCCTGAGCATGATACAGACGATAGAAGCTCTGCTCTTATTCAATTATAAAGGCTATTTCAACAAAGACACGTACCGTATTTACTATTGATCAACAGTCTTTGCTAGTGCAATCATGAGGCTAATTTGGAATCAATCATGCCATAATTAATGTTCGTATATATATATATATATATATATATATATATACATATATATATATATATATACACACACATATATATATATGTATATATATATATATATATATATATATATATATACATATATATATATATATATATATATATATATATATATATATATATATATATATATATATATATATATATATATATATATATATATATATATATATATATATATATATATATATATATATATATATATATATATATATATATATATATATATATATATATATATATATATATATATATGTATGTATATAGATAT
>NW_014040411.1:28139-58034 GCF_001186125.1 Sphaeroforma arctica JP610 | reverse complement strand
GTGTGTGTGTGTGTGTGTGTGTGTGTGTGTGTGTGTGTGTGTGATTGAAGAGGTTAAATATTAGATTATATTTGTTTAATTTGATGTCATTGATCTACTTGTAGAAAAACCCTAGGAAAAATTCGCCCATAAACTAATGCACATGGTAAGTAGTCCGAAGATGCTAAATGGTATGCAGAGCATACGGCGAAGTGTCATACCATCCTCCTCGAACATCTTCCAATAAATTACTGCCGGTAGTGTGAAACTCAGATTGACATTTCCTACGGCTCCGGTAATTGACAGCAACGTGTTGATATCAATCTGAAAGTATGCAAATACAAATGCAGCAATATTCAAGAAGGTTGTCATGATGTAGAACAAAATATTTCCTATTTTGGTGCTACAGTCTGTAAGAGCAACGCCCTGTTCTTTCTTCCCGCACATCGCCACAATGGTTCCGATAGCGTGCATCCCGGAGTCGCGAGATGAGTGCATTAGCAAAGGATAGGACACCGTGACTACAAATGCCGTACCGAGGCGAGCGATGGACGCGGGTACAGAAGTAGGATAGGAATCAAGAATGTTGGAATCGACATTCGCGCCATAGGTGAAGTAGCCACAGATGGCAATGATCACATACAGTACAGTGCAAAGTGAGATGGTACAGCCAGCGGATATGTCCATGCGCTTCGTAGTCTGGTGGTCCATTGCGTTGTAAATATTGAATAGAACCGGGCCTACACAGAATCCAAGGACGAAAACAGGGAAGGCGCGCATTATCGCACCGAAGTCCCAGATAGCTGCCTCCGTATCACCTTGACAATCATTTGTTGTTCCGTCGCAGGGATCGAAGATACCCACACAATAGGCGAACACAACAAAAGCGGTCCAGATTACACAGACTAAAGCCGACAACGATGTGTATGCAAGGAACCAGAGCGACTTGAGCATGGACAGGGGTGCTGCAAAACAACCCCAGCAAATCAGCAGCCAGAACCACGTCTGCATGTAAAAGACATCAGCACTGACATCGTCGCCAACTAAGGCTCGCATCACATCGGGAAGCATACTCGACGCAATGGTCATATATATAACTGATATTGACCAGAGTGTGATGGACACGACGAAGTCGGCCATGAGTACTAGCCACGGGTATGATTGGCGACAGGCATCGCCAAAGGATGTTTTTCTACCTCCCAAACGATCTGTTATTCTATTGAGCAGGTGCAGTCCGAACAATGTTAGTGTTGCACCCAAAAACATGATCACCAACGCAAGGACCCACCCAAGTTGTGCTGTGGAATATGGAATGGACAGGATTCCTGAACCGAGAATAGTGTTAGTCATATTCATGACTGATCCGAATATACCCGATCCGCGAGTGATATCTGTACCTAACGCTTCGGCGGTAGCTGACTGAATTGATAGTGTATCGCCGTTTACGTCATGCTGCCGGGATTCATTTGAATCCAGCTTGACCTGAGACTCTTTTATTTCGATGTTTGTCAAAGTCATGCTATATACATAAAAGACTGTTCGATTGATATTTATGTGTAGAATTGCTGGAATCACCGCGTGTTTTATAGTAAAGCTTCTTGATGTACAAAGCCCAGCAGCATATCTTCGTTCAGGCGTTAGCACATAGATAAATACCCCCAGCCTCTGAGTTGTCGGATTGCGCTGTCGGTTAATTTATTAAACTTAACACCCCCAGATTCATTTTTAATTTAATTTATCTTGAACACATCTTTGGCATGATAAATTTAGGCTGGAGCTAGAGCTACTTACAAATATGTGATTGAGTGAAAAGACTTCAGCTCAGAATTTACTGGTGTCTGAATGATTACTGATTAGACCGGTAAACTAGTTGCTAGCCTTTGTTGTATGTTAAAAAATATATTTAAAAATACCTGAATAGATGTTCTTACCTGGATTTTTATTTGGTGAGCCGTGAGACTGTATGTATTTGGTAAATATTTTAACTTCCATAGTCTCGGTTAAATAGCAAAAATCTCCAGGCCCTGTAAACGTATACTGGAAATGCAAAATCGATCATGAATTCATGACCCTTGCTATGCTTCGACTATCGAGAGAGAGAGAAGTGTAAATGAATAAATTCGTACGTTTTTGGAAAACGTAAGAAACAGTTAAACTGCTCACTCGAAAAATCCAGGCTCCAGCATGGCAGCAGGTCTCCAGGCTCCAGCAGGCCTCCAGGCCCCAGGGACCAGGTCACCAGGCCCCCCCAGCTAACCTCGTAAAGTTAAAAGTTAAAACTTTTATTTTTGTGTGATTTTTACGTTAAAGGCCCTACTCATATTCAGCGGGTGCAATAATCAGGTCCCTGAGTATAAGTGTTATGTCCTATTTTTTGGCCAACGTCTTCCAGATGTTAGGTTGAGCGAAATACGATTCTTGATTGGCTATTATACATTCCTTGGCCCAATCTCTTAAACTATAGGACAACTTGTCAAGTTCAAAATTGAAAAACATAAGATATTCATTTGTTCCAAATACAAGTTATAATTTATATATTTCAAAAGTAACAGGTAAATATTGTACGTTTACAGTGACCCCATAACTTTATGAGGTTAGCCCGCCAGAGGCTCAGGGTAAACAAAATGTAATATGTAGTAATATAGAGCAAACCGTTTGCCATCTAACCTCAAGGCTCAAGACCGGCGGGGATTTTAAAATATAGAGGTTGCCCATCTATGTGAAGAAGATTTTTTTTTCTTCACAATTTTCGATATGGGACAGTCACCCGTTATAAATTTCTATTATTCTTGTTTTGATGATTGTTTTAGAAACACAAACAAATATATAAAAAGGCATAAATATTGCGGGGAGCACTATTTATTTTTTTAAAGCCTGGGCCTTCCTTTTGTATGTGTAATTTTCAGAAGGCTACGCCTGATTGCCTGGGCACGAAAGTCTTTTAACTTTCACGAGTTTCAAGGAATGCAAATAAGAAATCTGAATAACTAAAAGTAAATAGTGTTCTACATACTTAAGTTAAATACATATTTGAAGTCTGTACGCCTTTCATGTATTGTTTAAAAAAAAAGTGTCATTATCTATTTGAACATGTGGTCCGAGCTACGGACTAGTGCCCTGTCTAGTGGACGTGTGCTAGAGTATAGATTCGTATAGAGAGAGAGTAATTCTTACTCCACACCTCCCTTGAAGCTAAACTGTAATGCACTTCGATTTATCTTGCTTACGAAGTCGCGTAGTATTTTTAACGTAATAGATTGAGCCTCGACGAAGTAGTCGTCGTGTGCATGTAAAAACATCGCGCTGAAATGTTCATGCTTCGGGCGGGATAAACTTTAGGTCAGTAAATTTGCGGGATTGTCATGCGTGGAAATGTAGCGGAGGTCAATGACGTTCCTGTGGGCGCAGTCACGTATGTAGTGTTCCTTGATCTCAATGTGCTTCAGACCTTTCGGTGTGCCTGTGCCTAATGCTACTTTGATGACAGTTTGGATGTCTATGTGTAATATGGTAGGTGCTTGTAATGTGTTTTTCAGGCCTTCCAGTATGTTCCTAATCCAAGAAATCTTTCTTGTGGTTTCTCCAGCGGCTATTTATTCCGCTTCACCACTGCTTCCAGTTATTGTCTTTTGTTTAGCCGAGTTCCATAGTATAGGTGTACCATTGATGGTAATCAATGTGTCACTATGAGATTTTTGGGTGCCGAGGTATACCCACCAAATCGAGTCAGAATAGGCTTGCAATGCCTGGGCGAGTGGTGTGTTTATGGTGTTGGGTGTGTATTTGAGTATAAAGTGTTTTGTGGCAGAGAGGTACAAGGGTATCCGTTGTAGAGCTGTCCAGTGCGAAGGGAGTGGTTTGTTGCTGCATGAAGCCAGTTGGCCTAAAGTACATGCAATCTCCGGGCGGGACATGTTTGCAGCGAAACCAATGAGTGCCCCTAACAGAGATCTGTACTTCTCATGACAAGGTGCGCCTGTGAGTGTACTGGGATGGAGATGGGTGCCGGGAATATCTATTATGGAGGAGTCGGCGAGTTGGAATGTGTTTATCAATATATTCTTCTTCTTTTTTTTAAACAAACGAACTACAAAAACAAAATTTAAATATTAATTTATAAAATAAATATATAAATATTCTCGGGCATCAACCGTCAATTATTAGGCCGTTTATTTTTGGTTGGTTTTTGCCATGCAACCATCAATATATATTTAGTCAGTTTTTTTATAAATAATAGTAATATTAAAAAACAAATGCCAAAGATATATATTTGTTTATTTATTGTCTTTTTTAAAATTTAAATATCAGTTGGCAATGATTTTGATATAAAAGGGCAAAAGCTGCAAGCTGCAACTTGCAAGGCCACTAGGCCAAGCATCGTGACTTTATTTTATTGCCGCTTCATATTTCCTAAAATAGAGATTCACAACTGTTCAGTTTCTGTGGCATCAAGTCAAATGTTTATATAATTTTTTTGGGGTTTTTTTGGGTTTTGATTTGAAAAAAACCCCCCAATGTTTTTGTTCGTTTGTTTTTTTGTCTTGTTTTGTAAAAAATCTATTGCAATAGAGGGTGAACATTTCTAGGAGAATTCCAGCAGCAATTCATGGTAGCATTGAATACACATTAGAGTTAGTTAAGATAGCTGAAAAATTTAGAGGCGTGGAGCGGCAACCTGTTCCATGTAACCACAATACTGGTTTAGTTGCTATGCAATGGGACAAGGGATCCATAGAGTTGATAATTTCAATTTGTATATGGTATAGTGCGTGCCACTTTGTAGTGAAAATAAGAAGGAGGCAGCTAGGGACCACATCAACAAGGAACAGTGTGTGCAATCTATTAGTAGCCGGTCCACCCTGAGATGGCGGTGGAAAGATGCGATCAGGAAGGATTGCTATGAGTATACCATTAGAATATTGATGTTGTTGCGGGGGGTTTACAGCAAGCCCAATAGCAATAAATGAGAGCCTTTGAGACAGCCCTGTCATGGCCAGGATTCTACCATTGGGGATCCAGGCAGAGCCAAGTCGGGGCATCGTGTGGGAGTTTGTTGGGATGAGAGTGGTATGGGTATAAGGCTGCGAGTGAAATGCTCTTGTTATATAAATATAGTCTAGTATAGGACGTATGAGTAGGGGTAATGTAGTATGTGGTTTCGCTGATATAGGGTTGGGTAGGGGTTGGTTTCGCAATATGAGGAAGTATTTAAGGTGAGAGTGGATTGCTGACAAAAATACACACTTGTCTTTGTCAGCCAACCAAGAAATTATTGTGAAGACAAAATCATCACTGTTATTCTCCTATACAATAGCAGTTCGGTACTAACTATAGTACACAAGAAAACTGACAAATGTCAGTGTCAATATTTTATGACACTCACAGATTAAATGATATACTTTCGTGTGAACTATCACATTGTTTATACGATATATAACCCTGCAAAAAGGGATAATAAAGTAACTATATTCATAGTTCCATATGGTTTAATAGGTTATGAGCCTATGTAACCAACACTAGACTCCTATAATACTGTTTCTCCTCTGTCTCATACCCTTCGCATTCAGTTACCTCGCGCGCTACACATCTGCAGGTACCACAACCACGGGTATACACACAGTCATTCAACATGCCTCCCTCCATTGAAGTCTTTACTATACCTCAGGCCTTTGTCTCCCTCGAAAGTGCTATTGCATTTCATGATGATCACTGGCCTGATTGTCCTACGTACCAGACGCTTGACGAGGCAAACATACACTCACTTAGCACTCATGACATGCTCAGTGAATTGCAACTAGTTGCTCACGACATCCCCGTCAGCACGGCTGTCGTCCTAGCCCGTCTCGTCGTCTCGCGCACCAATGCTCGTCGCGTTACAACCAACCGTGACCAATATCACGACGATGCTACACGCTATAAACAGGAATATGTTGACTTAAAATACGAACTCAGCCAACTCCACGATCTTCATTCCAGTATTGAGTGTGAAAAGGATATTCTTAAGCGCCGCCTCGACGAAGCCCTTGAAAAGCTTGCTCGTACTGAAGCTCTTATTGAGCATGCCTAAGCATGACTTATTTCTTCTACATGACAAACTGGGGTTTTCACTAATCCAACTTGGATTTCCATATCCTTGACAACACTTTATCTTGGATACGTTCTCACATATATTTTCACTTACACAACAGCTTTATTATATATTTACAACACAAATATTAAATAAAGATTTGTCCTTCTAGTTCAATAGGTATAGTTGATCATTAGGTTATGTGCCATTGATTGTTCTCACTCTACTTATATTCACTATGTCACCTTCAAACACAGACGACAGTAATAATCTCTCTTCTCCCAAGAGAGACTTGAACCTAGATTGGGCTCAACTCCGCTACAGTGGATCCAATTATGACTTGCCAAGTCCAAGACGTATGATCTTCTTAAGCCCGAAGACGTCCTAGATGATGCTTTTATTGTCTCCAGCAAGTGGGTCTCTAAGGTCAAAATGATTGACGGCATAGTTGATAAATACAAGGCACGGTTATGCGCCCGAGGTTTTACTCAAACGCAGGGCACTAATTATGATGCGACATTCGCTCTCACGTGTTCCCATGAAACATAAACTATACATATACATACACACACACACACACACACACACACACACACACACACACACACACACACACACACACACACACACACACACACATATATATATAGTATTACTGGTTAACTCGGTGCGTGAGTCCCGATTGTTGTACGTGCCACAGCCACGGACACTGCCTCGGGAAGAACTTGTACCTCCGGTGCTGTCGAGCTCATTGAAGAGTGGTCGATTTTCTTTCTGTTCAACTATTCGGGTTTGTGACCCCGAAGTGCAAACTCTTGTTTCTTCTGTAGGACAGTTCGATAGGATTCTGTGTACTTGCCGGTTATGCCATGTGTTGCCCTTTGTTTCACCTTCTTTGATTCTAGTATATTTGCACTCGCAAATGTGGATGATATATGTGATGAGCTCGAAGTCTAACCCCCGGAGAGCTTACAGATGCTCCTCTATTGTATTGCATGAAAACGCTGATTGGTTGAGACCTCTCTACAAAAAAAAAGTGTGATATGATTGAGTAGTTCCTTCTGTACGGGCGAGGCGTCACATTCGTACCAGCTAGACAGGGTCGAGATTCGAGCCCGTCTGGAAATTCCACATTTTGAACATAGAAAATAACTCGAGCGGTTCTCCTGTGCAAATTGCTGGCACTGGTGCAACGCGAGACTGAAACCAGTGTGCGAAGGACTAGTTTTTACTGATGGAAAGTGAAAACCGAAAATTCAGCAAACTAGATGGACGAAGAGGATCCGGAGCGAGATATCCAACGTTGCCAATCGTTTGTAAGGCGTTTGTTGCAGTTCGAAGAGCTGTGGCGGTATGATCCTGTGTTAGTCGGGTAATCTGGTTCTGCAACTGGGCACTTTGGGCTTATAAATTGCTTAGTAGATCTTGTTGTTGTTGAATGAAATTGCGTAAGTATTGGTCCGCCATGATCACGATGTGATCTGTTGGAAGGGTAGTAAAGTGTACGGCTTGCGGTTTTAGACGTGAGGAGAACAGATAAGTGCATTCTGTTCCCTCGCTTTTATACCCCTGCATAAAAGCAAGTGAAGAGTCTTGTGAGGGAATGACTAATAGTCACGTATTTTCACCATCAGTATATTGTACTATCAATACTGATAGTACAATCACTGATAGCGATAAAAACCGTGACGTCATTCCTGATACAAGATGATAAAACATAAATAGCAGATTGAAATCTGCGGCCATTTTTGTAAACAAAACAAGCTAAATTATAACATCCATAGCAACTTCAAGCTCTGCTCATACTACTCTCACTACGTACTGCTCTGATAATCTTTGCGAGCTTCAGCTTCGGCCTTCGATCTCGGGAGCTCGAGAGGACTTTGTTTGGCACTCTTGGTCACAATTAAAACGGTGTGTTGATATCGCTTAAAACCAGTCTGTGTAATGTACCTCTGGAAGCCCCAAGCAGCCAAGATGGCGGAGTGCAGACGCCAAGCTGTCACTTTTAGTTGATATCTGTTTGTAATCTCTGTCCGTGTTGTAGTATGGGCCGTGACCATGAATCGCGATGGAGTTTTCTCTAATAAGGCGTGTGCCATATACCCATAGAATTTTGACTTTCCCGATCAGGTCTATATTCAATGATATAAGACAGACATGCGGTGTGCACTTAAAATACTCACCGTAGAGTTCTGATACTATAAAATCGATGTTATTCTAATGAATTGAGGGCAAAAATAGCTTTAAACTAATAGTATTATCACAAATCATCATGTCGGCAGCGAGTATTAAAATCGGCGAATTTCAAGTCATATTGATTTCGGGTAAATTCAAGTATGACGGAGTCACCGGTGACATGGTATCAATTGAACCAATTTATTTATTGGCTATTCGGTTTAAGTCAAACTATGCCCGATTTGGCTGTGACGTTTCAGGGGCTAATCATTTACTGGGTGATATAACGGACATACAGCATTACGTGTAATTATTCCGGAACACACCTCTGTGCAATTATAATTTTTGGCGAGAGTCGATCAGCATGTAAGATGGTATCAAAATGCTGACATTTTATCTATTGGTTTAATGCTGCAAGGCACACAGTGCAATCCACAAACTGCCAGCTCCACTCAATTTAGATTTTCTAATTTAGTCTAGATGCGAATCTTGTCCATTCGCTATTTGATGAGTTAACCGATGCGTCAATCATTTGATTTCGCATTCAAGTCCAAATAAGGGTTCACCACCCGAGCTGATGATGCCTCCTCGTTATAGATCACATCGGAACTGTGACTGCTTGGAGTGCTCCTTAACGGTCTATAATCAAACAGGTTCGCCGAACTACCGAGGCGTTGTGTTGATTCTTGATCATTCTCTACACCTGTGAAGGTATTTTTTTTTAAATATAAGCAATTGCGACATAAGTCCGCCCCATGAAAATATCAAGACATGTTGAACTTACGAATACGCGGACATACCACAACCTGGTGTGATAACATTGGTTTGTCATATACATCACTTTACGGATACGATATTGGGATCTGTGTTGGAGAAGCCGAACACGCTCCCAGGCTATGACAATATACACAAGATAATTTTTTTCAAATGGGCACACACTCGCATACTAGGATTGAAGACAGTGCCTTACAAATCGCAAATAAAAAGCGACGTAGAATTTTTTTTTTTTGGAAGAAAGCCTCATGGCTTGGCGCAAAGCACAGCAATTCGTGCATAATTGGCTTACCAAGGCTATAATGAGAAGGTAGTCTCTCACATTCCTCGGCTGTGCTGTCCGGTCCTATAAACATACGCAGCAGTACCTTTGTGTGAGTGGCACGACAAAAACTTCCAAGAATAACATGCAATTGTGTGCTAAGAAAATGACTCATGTATCAAACTAGAATTCCATAGGCGCGTTCTGACTACGGAAATATGCAGGGAATGTCCATCAGAAACCAGGCAATAAAAGCCCACTAAGATGGAGTCAACAACTTCACTCACGTGCGCATTCTTCAACGATACACAAATATCAACATCTTTGCATAACATATGGTTTAGACAGATGAGATATTTCAAGGAACAGAACGAATCCGAATACATGTACATTGGATGGCAAATATACCTACATGTGTGATACATAAGCGAATAGTGATATCATATTATTTTAGACACGAATCTCCATGCGTGCGCAGAATCGGGAACACGCGAGTATTTGGGCAATTGAGCAATTCCCAAGGGCAATACACATTCAACAAAAGCAATAGTTGTATCTCTGGGCACCGATACAAACAGCAATTAATAGCTATACACTCTCCTATCATAACAGTAGTTGGCTAATATGATAAAGAAGCCGGTACATACTCGATACTGGCTGTTGTAGCTCGGTATAGACTGTATTGTCGATCGAATTCCTCTGTGCAATCATTCTCTTGGTTGTCGCATGTACTAAGGCATTGACATCGCCATCTCCCATCATCCATGTGAACCTAAAAACATATTCCAGATGATGAGAGCGATGAGTGTACGAGCATGATGAATTTTACCCGTTCCAACATTGGGAAAACGATTCGCCTTGGCCCTGGCCAGAGTTAATGACCAATACGACAATCGCGATGCATACGAATGATTGGATAACATGCGTGTTCATGCACAAATCGACGGCGTGAAGGGTTGATAGCATATACCAGGGTAACAATGCAAGAATTTCAAGCGACGGCCATTACTACACTTGTGAAGTATCTGTCGCCACTTGGGGTGAGAACTCACAGAAAAAGAGTAGTACATAAGTACTTGCGTTACTGTTGGTGATGTGAAGCACTACTTCATCAGAACAAGGCATCTGCTAAAGGGGAGCGGCAGTGGAGAAACATACTTGCACTTTATATTCTCGTTGTAGGTCATAAGGTCGTTCTTTTCATCGACAGTCAAGCGGCCCTGTGTGGTGGTTAGAAGTTGTTTAGCCAACCTTGCCTCTAATTGGTGTGTGTACTCGTGTGAAGTTTGTACACTCATGCATCCATCCACCTTGAGCACACCATCCTCCCGTGTAAGTTTGGAACAGGACATTCAAACACTATGTACATATAGGTACATGGAATCAACTGTTTGCTCGTATCTGAAAGGAACATAAGACCAACACAAAACATTACACCCGGGTAAAAGACACCCGAGTATGCGCTCGATGTCAACACTACCCCGCATTCCGATCTATTCAGGATAATCTGATATATACGTGTTGCGTGTAACATAGCTTCACGTAGGCTCATATTAAAACTATGTGAAATAGTTTGAACTGGACACCCATAACTGCAGTGATGTGCAAGGCATACTCAAGGAGTTTGATGACCCGGCCATACGCGTGTTCGTATTTACATTCAACGCTCAAGAACATACCAAATTTCTCACGATCCTCGTAAAATCATTTATGAGCATATCAAATGACGGCCTATCGTCCGGTTCAAAAGCGGTGCAATCTAATATTATCCTATAAATGTCGTCGCTCCAGTGATCTTGCTTCATCAGATAGGTGCTGATGTTTAAATTTGGATTGGTCAAGAGCACTATCACCTGTTATAGAAGCGGCCGAAGATTAAGGTTAGGAAACACGGTATCAGGAAAAGAACAAAAATAGAACAATTCAAGTGTATATACATACTCACTTGTTCGTAGAAATGAAACAATCTGAAGTCATATCAGGCACATAGAATTACAACTCCTGCAACTCCGTTCTTGTACATACATATTCAAATATATACATACATACATACATACATACATACACACATCTGCATATAAACACCCTCAGAAGCACATAAATAGAACGTAAACTCGCCTCCTTGTTCTTCAAGCTTTCAAATGGCATCATCCCATTGGATAGAATCTCCCAAGCGGTGATGCCAAAGGCCCAGACATCAGTGGCCTGGTTTGCCTTGAAGCTGTCAGTATATGCAGTTGATTTGAATTGGATGAGCAAGCTTGAATTGAGCTTGGATTTAGCTACACACCCATGAGTTGAGCAGAATAGTTAACAAAACATCATATCCGTCTGAAACGCGGCTGCACAGGCTGTGGTATATTAGTGTACTGAGAGTTGTCATGCACATATGAACCCAGCATTGCAACCAACACATACATCAACCACATATATAGAACAGTCAATATAAATACAACATGCTTATTTGTGTGCGTACTTATCTGGCCCATGACAACGGTACATACTCCATGATGTTCTCCGGAGCCATCCACCTGACAGGTAGCTGTGCACTTTGTGATGTTTTTGTGTACTGCGAATGTTCGTCCAGTTCTCGCGCGAGTCCCAAATCGGACACCTTCGCTCGCGGCGGTCTGCAAAGAAATGCATTGTGAAGAAAGTACGCAATGCATACTTTATATCGAACCACACTATACTGGATCAACATAAATAGATCCTGATGAACATATGGAAGTACAAGATTTTGTAACAATGTATACTGTAATACATTACACTATAGTTCGGTATATAGAAATACATCAGCACATACGAGCTACACGACATATCTCTAGTCTGCTATGCCATATGTCGTGATTGACACATTTCTCTCCTATCGGCACTGCTACACTCCCTTGGCAAATACATAAGTAATCGACGTAAGAACACTGAGCACCTGTACAGCTCAACATGACCAGGGTCTCAAACTGACAATCACGCAGAATCTTGTCCATAGAAAATACGCACATAACAATCTCGCTCCAAATATCTGTCTGATGTGTGCATCTTTTGTCCGTGACAAGGCAATTTCTAGATTCAATACGCCTACCAATAGCGAATAAAATTTGTTCATAGGAAAGCGTTTTTCTAATCCTCTATTGTATTGCCAAAAACCTACCTGTTGTGTGAGTTGGGTGTCTGTAGCAGCACATTTCGAGCCGCTATATCGCGATGTACTATTTTCATGTCATCCAAGTACTTCATACCGCAGGCGACCTGCTCGAGAATCATGATTTTGATTCGCATAGGGACCGGATCGGACTGTGAAAGTGACGCCAGATGGTGTTGTGCGTCACCTGTGGAGGTCGGGGTTTAGAGTTTTAGGGTTTCAATGTTTTAAGGTTTAGGAATAAGAGTGCAGGCCAAATACGTATCAATTCGCCACCGTTCGGGATTTGCACTGACATAGACACAAGCAATAAAACAAAATAGCGTATATATATATATAAATATATATATATATATAAATATATATATATATATATATATATATATATAGACACACACACACACACACACACACACACACATATATATAAATATATATACTTCATGTTGTTGGTGAGAACTATATAAAACCAAGGTAAATTATACTGTGGAGTTTTAGTAACAACTGTATAAAGCTTACCCAAATCACAGAACTCCAGCAAGAGAAAAATGTCGCCACTGTCCGAGCACAGGCCGAATGCTCTAACCACATTGGCATGCGTAAAACTTTGCATAATTCCTGCTTCTTTCAATATGTCATCACCCGAATCCATTCTGAGTGAGATCGTTGGCAAGTAAAGCCAAGGAAGATAAGGGGAAGGATGAATAAAGGCATATAGTGATTAAACAAGGTTTAGCTGGATGTTTAAACTACTCTAGAATGGAACATATGCATTAACCCCCTCCCTTAGTAACTACCAAAAACGGTATATTTCATCGAAACGGTTGCTTTGCTCGAGAACTGCACATACCCGGTGGCTGCTACTTAGCACTACATATACTCGATAACCTTATCTCGAGAGATGTTTACAAATAAAATATGACATACGTATTTGACGGGCTTTACTGTGAGATGTATGATGCATATTTGTTAACCTTAACTTACGAGACTCACTTGCGAATCTATATTCAGATACACACATACTTGGTAACCTTAATGGCGCATATTGATGATTGATTCTCGAGGAAAACTACGCCCTTGTTGACTGTGCCGAATTGACCCGAACCGATACACTCCAGGATGGTGAAGCTGTCACGATCGATTGGTTTGGCCTATAAATAGAATAAGTAGGCAAATGCGCGAGAAGGTTGGGTCGTGCTGACATCACGGTAGATCTCACATCTCAAGAGACAAGAGCCAAATGACGAACTGAGACGGGCTGAAAGTACACGTTGCAGTATCAAGAACAGGGCCACTTGCGCATGGCACAAGTCGTTGGCAGCTGTCTGTCTATGCCGTATACAGACGTTTCCTGTAGCATACAGCTCGACCCAATCTTTATAAATGTGCGCAACAACCTGACCTACAATACATATTTCTACTATCTAGTCGAGAAATATTAGAAACAGACTAGTTTCTCCTGCAGATCAGACTGCTTAGAAATATTTTCCCAGTCCTAGTCCTGAGCTAATGACGAGAGTGTGCATTTGGCTATCGACTTGATAGGTTGTGAGAACAGACCAAATCCGTATACTGACACAGCTGAAATTCAAACAGTTAAAGGTGAATATGTGCTCCTATGACAACATAAATTATGGACACTCAAATACGGTTATGGGAGTGCATGTACCCGTTCAGTACTTTAAACACTTACCGACTTCTGCATTTCTCGCAAAACTGCCTCGCTACTAACAGAGCCACCCCTTTTGAAGAGTGTTTTGGCGATGTTGTTCATTTTCTCCTGCATCCTGCTTTCGATTCGCCGATGTCTGCAGGGTTTTGGTATGCAAGATTGAGCATTGTGAGTCCACGTCAATTGACTTGTATACTCGAGCTTTGTGCGTTTGTATACACTGACCAATTATGTGAATGTCTGTACATATACAAACGACTAGATATGTCCAATGATACATACACGTGCATACAAATAAAGAACTAAACCACCTGAGGAAGAAGCACAAGATACAAAGCATCCCAATAGCAATGCCCACAACAGCTCTCGCGCCTGCACCTTCTTACAATTTCTGTGCTGATGTAGGTGTCCCATTAATCTATACAAGATTGGAGTGTCACAGGCATACTCATATATACACACACCCACAAAAGGAATCAAAATCGTATGCCGTCTATAAAAGAAGCAATACAGCATACCCATATATACACTAACGGCACATACCGTTTGTAAAGAAACCAGAAGAGCAGGGCTACCAGCGCCACAACAGACACACAGCCCACGGCTATACCGGCAATGGCCCCTGCGCTGAGTTGGAAGCCTTCAATATACTCAACCACAACTACCGACCGACACAAGGAGGAAGCAAGCATGTGTGTATGTATAATCCTTTTAGTGAGTGTCGCTGACTTGGACGCCTTCAATATACCCAACCACAACTACCGACCGACACAAGGAGGAAGCAAGCATGTGTGTATGTATAATCCTTTTAGTGAGTGTCGCTGACTTGGACGCCTTCAATATACCCAACCACAACTACCGACCGACACAAGGAGGAAGCAAGCATGTGTGTATGTATAATCCTATTAGTGAGTGTCGCTGACTTGGAAGCCTTCAATATACACCACAACTACCGACCGACACAAGGAGGAAGCAAGCATGTATGTATGTATAATCCTATTAGTGGGTGTCGCTGACTTGGAAGCCTTCAATATACCCAACCACAACTACCGACCGACACAAGGAGGAAACCCCAGCGTAAAAATACTGAGCTATCACGTGGAAAAGTCACTCTGACGATGGTGTCCAAAAAAGGATCACCTCTATTAAATCTCACCAGCGATTTCATGCTCCGTTGGTCTAAGGTACTTGTGCATGCTTGTTATCACGCCTCAGACTCGCAACAAAGTGTAAGTTGTATATATCACCTATATGTATACGGTTGTCACAAGCCATTTTCGTAGCCAACATATATATTACTTATACCCATGTAATTATGCTCCACATGTGCTATATTTCCACTGCCACAAACATATTTCCCAAGCTGCAAATACACAATTCATAATCAAGACTTCAGGGTATATATAGTCTACTAATACATACATATTGTGTGATGGTCATATAATCGCTTCGTGATTTGTACTTACAATGTTCGCCGTTGACCATTAACAAATAGATTCCCCTGTCGAGAAACATCTCGGGTTCTGTAAGCAGGAAAGTGGGATTGAAGAACACCAATTCTTGTTTGCATCAGCAGAAGACAAACTTTAACTGTGTGTAGGTCGTGGTATGTCCGAATATATTCCGGTTGTCACCGGCACTATAGTTTATCCGAGCTCCTCAAGATAATTCGCGATATAATGGTCGTATCGAGCATAGGTTATACACACACACACACACACACGCACGCACACACACATATAAATACATATACATATATGGACATACATACCTACATACATACATACATACATACATACATACATACACACAAACAAACATACATGTATTGTATATATATATATATATATATACATAATAAAAGTATACAAATGGGTGTGTTCCTGTATATTCTAGGCGTATATTATTTGTTGTACATGTGAGAAAAAAAATGACCGATAGAGGTAACTACATTTATAATCGAGTAATCCTATACCCGAACAAAACTATGGCACATAGTCATGACCCTCTAGAGAAAAAGACTAAAATATAAGGGATCGAACTAACGTCCTGGGATTGAACTAACGCCCAAAAGAGACATGGTATAGCCAAAGAATAGGAATATCATAAAATAATTATGACATTGCCTGGAACTTACCCTTTGCTCTCGTTTGCATGATTTCCTTTTGGCCCTGCGTGTTTATAGATACAAGACAAAATGTAAAAGCAAGTTCAGATGCAAGTTACATTTTCATGGGACCAAGTGATCTTGGAAGAGACATTGCAAAAATAAATAAAAATTACAACGGCGGAAATTTCAATATACTGGTGTATCTTAATATTAATGTACAGATCTACATCCAGCCTGACTTTGGATAGAGTCTGAACAACATTGATGTTAGTTACATATATATACTTTAAACTAGTCAGGTATATATATATATATATATATATATATATATATATATATCTATATCTATATATAATATATATATATATATATATATATTATATACCACACGAAATTTGTTCATATATCTGTATCCATGTATATATACAACACAATAGATACACGTATCTGCATCCATGCATACATACAACACAATAAATACGCATACATCTGCATCCATGTATATATTCAACAGCACAATAGATACAAATACATTTGAATTCATGTGTATATACAACATATACCAATAGATAGGTCTACACACCTCAATGGGCATGATAAAATTCTGGTAGGTGCCGGTCAAATTCGATCCATCGGACTGCCGCCGAAACGCCGTTGGTTGCTTTTGTAATTTTCAGGTTCGGGGTTGCAAGGGTTTTAGGTGATGAGAGTTATAGTGCCCACTTTCACACGTGTACATGAGTATTCGAACAGGTTTCGAAGAATCTGTCAACTAACATCATTACAAAAATACAGCATAACACTTGCCGACCGCGGTGATGTATTACGTGCAGCTGTACACAAAACAATTGTATACATGTCGCATATACAGGAATAAGTGTATGTGCATACATACATACATAAATATACATTTACACGAACATATATTAATAATATAACAATACAATAATATATACAAATACACACACACACACACGCACACACAAAACACACATATATATATATACATTGTGATATATATATATATATACTATATATATATATATATATATATATATATATATATATATATATACATACATACATACTTATATATATATATATATATATACATATATGATGTATATATATACACATAAATATATACATACATATATATGTTTGATATATATATATACAATATATATATATATGTATATACATACATACATACATGCATACATGCATACACACACACATACATACATACACACACACACACACACACACACACACATATATATAAGATATATATATACATATAAATATATTACAGATATATATATATATATATATATATATACAAAGTACACCTGTTCACCTATCTTCGCTCATATTCAAATGCAGTGTATAAACAGGTCGATCGCATTGACGTCTGCTACTGGAATGGACGCAAACAATACCACACATGCACTATGCGTACATTTCGATATATGTGCGTGGGTAGCTCTGTTCGTACAATTAGACATGTGCACGAAGATTCGCTATGGCATTTCAGCAATGATATATGTGCGTGGGTAGCTCTGTTCGTACAATTAGACATGTGCACGAAGATTCGCTATGGCATTTCAGCAATAGTAGACTTACATCGCTAATGTCCGCAAGGATAAACGGTACTTGACTGGTTCCAAACCAGGTTTTGCTGAGTTGGGAGATTTCGCTCTCATTGAGTGGAGGCCAGCCGTCGGCAAAGTAGAACGTGACGTTGAGTTGTGCTGAGCAAAGGACGAGAAAAATGCACAAGATATTTATAGGAATACTGAAACGTAAGTGGTATGTAGTATGTAGGTTAACGTGTATGCGTAAACCTGTTTGTTGAATATTGAAACGTATGTGGTATATATTCAACTGTGTATGCGGATGGAACGCGGTATTATTATCTACAATATAGTGATAAGACGGGTTCGATCTGTTTGAGTACACTTGACCGCACCTCAGATAGGTCAACCGTCAAAACATACAAACACACTGACGCTATAAAATCAGATTAAATCCGTGAAAGATAACGTAAGATAATCATCCACACACTCACCAGAGATACAGCAACATACAAATCATCCAAACACTGATACAAACTCACTCGAATTCAGTCAACGACATGTCATTGCCGGCATGTTGCATTACCTACGAAAGCTCTGCACAGAAGCGACACTGAATTCACTATACTCATGTACACCCCAAGAGATAGCACAATCGATTTAGACGTTGGTCTGACAAAACAAACGACGTATCGGAATTAAACAAACCTTGCAACAACCAAGGGGCACAGCACTTACACGCACCCATCAAAACAACAGACTGAGCTCAGAGTGAAAACTACCCATCAAAACAACATACTCAGCTCAGTGCGAAAACTACCCATCAAAACAACATACTCAGCTCAGTGTGAAAACTACCCATCAAAACAACATACTCAGCTCAGTGTAGAAACTACCCATCAAAACAACATACTCAGCTCAGTGTAGAAACTACCCATCAAAACAACATACTCAGCTCAGTGTGGGCCAGGTGTTGGTCAGACAAATACTACATTGCACTATCTCAACAACAATCAAAGGACAATGTAGTCATGCTTTCCAGAAAACAATGCTCTAGCAACAGATATATTACATTGCACTATCTCAACAACAATCAAAAGGCAATGTAGTCATGCATACCAGAAAACAATGCACTGGAAAATCGTATGAAACATGCACGAGCATGAGAAGTTCAGATTGTGAGCGAAAGAGTCTCGAAATTGTATCACTCAATAACAATCAAACAACAGAGACTCACGCATGCTAACAAAGATGATGTACAGCACTATCGTATAGAACATACCCGAGCAGTCCCGGTCCGTATAATGGTCAGGCAAGACGGATTGTATTTCTCCCGGTTTGCATATTGTCCAGGGAATGCACTGGAGGAAGTAGTAGGTCTCTCCATCTGGTACAGTATTGTTATAATAATGAAAACGGGATATGGGATCAATTACGACTATTGCTATAGGTAACGGAATTGTGATCACCGAGTGTATAGTAGCGATGATGGGCGATGATAGCGCTCGATATGGCTTTGTTTATTGATTCTGATTCGCGATGAGCGTGGCATTGGATATTGGATATGGCATTGTTCAATGATTCTGATTCGCGATGAGCGTGGCATTGGATATTGGTTTGATAACAATCATGGGTGTGGTGATGGAGTGAGATTCCATAGGCTCAATGCATGTGTATACGAAAGATGTGTATACGAATGATTCCAAATGTACACCACAAACCACTCACACACTCACGCATGACACCTTCGAATCTCCAGACAATATTTCTAGACTACCGAACTTTCGATTGCATCGTTGGTATGAATACGGTGAGGTGTTTGATCAGATACACGACTACTTCAGGCGTGGTTGAAAAAGTGTTGCTATTTTGCAGTTCACATATGTCCATCACAATGTGAAAGCCATGAACCAACCAACTTAGTACAAGTACATAGGCCTACCATCGGATACCAGATCTATGTAGAAACCATCGTAGCACGATTGGGCTGAAACTCCCCAAGCGGTGTCGGTTCTGCAAGGGATCGATTGGAATAGATACACACAATTGGTTTCACGATTTAACATTTCAGAGCATAGAGGAATATAGCTGAGAATACGGCCAAACCTTCAAATATTCGCCCAATTGTATCAAGTTTTGCAAGTGATAGAAACGTTGTACCATAGATCTGGGCCACTATTATGCGTCAAGACAATTGAATAGCGGTTGAGATATAACTAGTTCTCTGATACCCAATTCCCCCCAAAGGCGTAAAAAGGCTACAAGGGGTTAAAGGAGAAAGATCCTTGATACATACTACACAGATGGCCGACTGTGCGCGTCCCCCGAGCCATGATTGACCATGTTGCCGAGCATATCACATGTACAAACACTCGGGATGCACATTGTGCGTATCAGTACATAGACACAAACACGCAGGTTTACACAAACATCTTATATATATATATATATACACACACACACACACACACACACATATATATATATATATATAAATATACATACATACATACATACATACATACATACTTATACCTATATATATACACATGGCTTCACAAATAGATACATAAATATATACACGTAAAAATATATATATATATATGCATAAATATATATATATGCACATATATATATAAATATAGAAATATATATATATACATGTAAATACATATATACATGTAAATATATATATATATATATATATATATATATATAACATATATATACACACACACACACACACACATATATATACATGCACACATAATAGATACATAAATATATATTTTTATTTATATTCATACACATACACATACACATACGCATATATATATTCATATACATAAACATTATATATATATATAAATATATACATATATATATAATGCATATGTATATGTGTATGCATATATATATATATATATATATAATGTGTATATGTATATGTATATATATATATATATATGTATATATACATACATACATACATACACACACACACACACACACACACACACACACACAACATATATATATATATATATATATATATACACACACACACACACACACACACACACATATATATACATATATATTGTATATATTTACGTACATAAATTTTGTATGTAATGCTTGTGTATTGTGTATTAAAACCTATATAAATTTACTTGCACTCCTTGCGAGCAAAGCCCGTTCTTGGCCCGTAAAGCCAGGTCGTCCGCGCATATCTACGTATACACATACTTGCATTCATTAATATATCACCAGATTCAAAGTCCGGCTTTTGATTCCAACATACCTATTCCATTTACATCGCAGGATGTTGTATGGATCTTCCAGGGACGCTGCTCCAGGAGGATACGAGCACCTGTTTGTACATTGCACTCCTGTGAAGCCATCGACACATAGGCACGCTGGGAATACAGCAGAGGTATTGCGGTCGTGAATACGTTAAAAGGTAACTTTCAGTGCGGGTGTGTGTAGCTGTCGAGTGATCATTGGTGAGACCATAATGAATTCAAGGTGTCGAGATACAAAGTTAGATCGAGTATACGTATCGATATGTATGTATGTAGTTTTTAACGATGTCTAAATTGATCTTGACGATGTGCTGGTATGGACCCGACACAACACGGTTATAAAGTAGATTTACACATCGCAAATTTATATCCAACACATCGATATTTGTGTAGGTTCATATGATTTTGCCCCTATAATAGACCTTCACATTTACATTTACAACTATGTGATTTAAGCCAGAACATCTACTCACAAAACAAGCACACGTGTGCTTTGAACAAGCTTTTTTGCTTTTTTTTCTCGTTCCACGAGGATTTTCCATCCTCAATTCTGCAGAAAAAACATATCCGGCTTTCAATCTCACATACGCATCTACGTATGTATTTCTCGTACGCTTACGATCCCTTCCAGACACACAACGTGATGGAACAAAATCAAAAAAATAAATAAAAAATCAACCACGCAGTACTCACGATTCCAGTTATCAGTCAGAGCCTATCACATCCTTCCCGTGTCTTTCGTATAGACCCCCATAATCCACTACCCCATAGTTTACGAAACTACCGCTATTGAATATATCACATCACAAAACTTACTGGCATCTGAATACTGGGTGCACTCTTTCACAACACGCCCGCTGGGGGGATTTCGCTTAGTGCTAGCAGTCAGTACGGTCTCGCACGATGCGCCATCGATTTCACAAGTCAACGCGCCTGGTTTCTCATCAGCCGCCTGTACTGAAAGACTCGAACATGTCGAACAGAGTTGACACAAGCCATCCTCAACGAAGGAATCATCCCTGCACTTTAAACAAAGAAAGGCTCCTAGCATGGGAGAGAATGTGCTATTGCATGGTTAGGAGTGTAAGTGCCCGAGCAAAAATACCACATAATATGTAGGTAAATATATATATATATATATACATATACATACATACATATATACATACATACATATATATATACATATATATACATACATACATACATATATATACATACACGTGGGAGAATTCACATGTCAATATTATTTAATTATACATAGAAAGTGTGTAGCACAGGATGTGCCACACGCTACAACACTATTGTTATAACCAGTACGAGAAACTCTTAATTAACTGTAGTGTACGTCTAGACTCAGACTAAGAAGTATTCACAATATATACATACATACATACATACATACATAAATACATACATACGTACAATATATATATATATATATATATATATATATATAATATATATTAAAATATATAAACCTATATATGTATATATATGTATATATATATCTATCTATATATACACATACATGCACTCATTCATACTATACATACATACATATATATATATATTATAGTACATATATATATATATATATATATATATATATATATATTCACATATATATATATATACAAATGTATATAAATAAATATATGCATATGTAACTACGCATATAGAGCTCTACACTGAGATATTGCACACTTTATCCTCCAAGTATCCAATGGCACACTTCTGCAAAGTGTCTGGTCTCGCTGTACAATTCTGACATATGTTTATTTTAGACAAAGCCTCACATATTGAACACAAGCTATACTTTTGCACATGTCTACCAGAAGAAAACAAGACTGTAGACACGCATCTAAATCTTTGCGGTGCAGTTCATGTATCCCGATTGGTCACTCACACGAAGCGTCAGTATCGGTGTGCAATTCAGATATCCGTCCATACCAGACATCCGTAATAATCATATCAGACATCTGTAATAATCATATCAGACATCCGTACGTAACAATCATATCAGACATCCGTAATAATCATATCAGACATCCGTAATAATCATGCCAGACATCTGTAATAATCATATCAGACATCTGTAATAATCATATCAGACATCGGTAATAATCATATCAGACATCCGTAATAATCATATCAGACATCCGTAATAATCATAGCAGACATCTGTAATAATCATATCAGACATCCGTAATAAGCATATCAGACATCCGTACGTAATAATCACATCAGACATCCGTAATAATCATATCAGACATCCGTAATAAGCACATCAGACATCCGTACGTAATAATCATATCAGACATCAGTAATAATCATACCAGACATCCGTAATAAGCATATCAGACATCCGTACGTAATAATCATATCAGACATCAGTAATAATCATACCAGACATCCGTTATAATCATATCAGACATCTGTAATAATCATATCAGATATCCGTAATAATCATATCAGACATCCGTAATAATCATATCAGACATTCGTACGTAATAATCATATCAGACATCAGTAACAATCATACCAGACATCCGTAATAATCATATCAGACATCCGTAATAATCTCACGCGCATGCGCAGGAGAAGAACACACTCTCCGCTGAACATACCGTACAGATGACATTCCGTGCTGCTCTCTATACACATGGGCTGCTTAAAGCATTCATGCTGACACTCGTTGCCTACGTATCCGGCGGGACACTCGCACACAGTGTCAGCTTCAGTGGTGCATTCTTGAATGATAGATCCATTGCCGCAAGTGCCGCACTTGTGGCACGTATCCAAAACTGAAGTTCAGGGTATGGGTGGTGAACAGATATCGATGAGAATCATGTATATGTATATGGTACATTGTCACCAACCAGTGGAATGGATCAAAGAGGCAGCTTGTAGGCTACAAACGAGTATGCAAGATACAAATGATAGAGACCAGTTAAGACTGCGACCACTAAGTCTGACGCCTATGCGTGCGACCTCTAAACCTGACACTTACGCGTGCGTCAGTTAAGTCTGACGCTTAGCCCTGCCTCCCATCCACTGGACTCAGAAAAATTGATTTATCATTTAATTTAAGAAATATGAACAACATAAAGGGCGAAGTGGTAACGATGTGTGACTATCTATGATAATGGTTTTATTTGGGCACAAATTCTATTCTCGGTATGTTAAATATATACATATTTATATACACATAATATATATATATATGAATATGCATATGTATATTTATATGCTTCTGTATGTATTTATCTATGACACTAATGGAGGGGGTTGATGGTACAAATCTTTGGCTGAGGTTCAGTGGGCAGAGATGTTAGGCAACCTTCTGTTAAGATATACTCACACCAGATGCTATTGAAAGTAAAGTACAGTAGTGAAGGCGGTAGATGTCAGGGAATACACCTGAGAGAGTAGCAGAGGGATTCTTCTTGTTGTGCACAAGACACAGATTAAGCGCGAGAGGGAGGATGAGAGGGGGCTTGAACAAATAGATTCTGGATTGGCATAGTGCTATCCATACAAACGCTTACAAGACCTTTGTACAAACACGCACATCATATTTGCGTACAAGTACACACGTGTATGGGTACGCATTGGTACGCATCGATGATGGTTTTTGTTTGTCGGGAGTATATCCCTGTTTTGCAATTGAGAGGACATGTGTACTGCGAGAACGATATCTCATCTACGGTACGGGTGAGCGGTTGCGAGATATCCGAAGTATTCGTATTAAAAATAAAACCACATCCACATATAAGTACAGGCATACACACAGGCATTTCGCTATGATATTTCTTTAAAACAATACAACAACATACAAAAATGAACTGTCCTGCATGCATTTGTACCTACATTTATCGGCAAATGTGCCTTCCTCGCATTTGTGGTGACACGAGAACGGCGTCACCAGCAACTGCTGTGAGTAGCTAGTGTGCGGATCCGTACTCGCGACTATCTGTTCATGGCAGTAACACGAATCGAAGGCTGTCCGCAGATACACCCCAAAGCATGACCAGAGAAAATATGGGTATTAAAACGTTAGAAGGATTCGTGTATGGATTACGATGTGGATACGTACGAATGACGTGTATCTTTATTTTTTAAACAAACAACAGGGGCACATTGGTAAAATATTTGGATGGTGGTATAACGTAATGAAGGCTGTTCTCGGCTGCATGCCACGGAATAGTTGGCAGCAACAACAAACGTAAATACGACAAATAGGATCTAAAACCCATGCAAGCACATACCGACGAGGCTGTCCAGGCAGCCAGCATCCCATGAGCTTACCAGAGAATCACACTGCTCTACGGCATCGTTGTTGAACACCACATTACCGAACCACGACTTCAGCGTGACTTTCCCGGTCAGGAGTTCTGTTTAAAGATCGGAATGAGAAATAAAGTGAGAGTCGTCAGCCTACGACAGTGCATTCTTACTGCAAGTGAGGGTAATGTGGGTGTGCTGATTTAATGCGGGTAAAAGTCCACCAGAGCACAACGTATTCCCCAGCCATATGCAAGGCAGTACCACAGTATCAGCACAATACGTTTTCCTACCACAAGCATGATCTTGTGGATCAGGATTAGAATAATGAATACGTACATATGTTCATTTCTATATATATATATATATATATATATATATATATATATATATATATATATATATATATATATATATACATAATATATATATATATATACTAATATATATATATATATATATATATAGTACATACATACATATACATACATATATATATATATAGTACAAACATACATATATATATATAAATACATATATAGTGATTATAGTGATATACATATAGCGATATATATATACACACACACACATATATATATATACACAAATAAATACATAAACACATAGATACATCTATACATAAATACATAGGTAAGTATACACATACTCATATACATACATATATACATATACAGACATACAAAGATAAAGACATATCTCAATACACCAAAAGTTACATAATAGTAACATCAATAATTTAAAAACGCTACTGCGCACTAATTCTACACCTACCTGGTAAAATAGATGCTATGTCATTTGAGGAAGGTCTCCAGACTGCCTCCCAAGTGGACGAAGTGTTTGTGATCCCTGAAAACGTAACACACAAGACAATATTTATTCAACAATAAACATAGCATATATGACCGCATGTACGATAAGATATACCAACTATCGGATAAACAAGTTGGGAGAAAATAAAGCTAGGAAGCCACCGTAGAGTATATAGAAGGGAATATTTAGAGGTTCAATCGTGCTATATGGAGTTTTTTTCAGCGATACACAGGAAAGTTTAGGACACTCGTGCATGAAGTCGGCAATTCGAAACTCCACAAACTGAGAAAAGAACTATAGCATACCATCCGTGGTGGTGTATTTATCAAGATACGGATGTAATTCATCAGTGACATTAAACGAGAAAAGAACTATAGCATACCATCCGCGGCGGTGTATTTATCAAGATACGGCTGTAATTCATCAGTGACATTCTGGGCCTTTGGTATCTGTTGCCGCACTTCTTCAGTTTCGATTTCTAGTCCGATGGCGTCTATGAACTGCTTGACCGAGAGGGCTCCCCCGTTCGTTGCTTCGTTGCACAGTAGCTCGGAATTCACCTGCAGGAAGGTGTGCGAGGCGTGTAGTGAGATGAGGGTTCTATGTGATCTGTAGAGCAGCTTTAAGGACTAAGCAAGGGCTTGGTATGTACAATGTAACATTAGCTTGCTATTGATTGACATACTTGGGTTATGCATGTAGGTTAATTGACCTGGTAGACTTTGCATGTACAATTTAACATGGCTTGCTATTGAATGCATGTATCATAAATGACGGGTTATGCATGTAGGTTAATTGACCTGGTAGACTTTGCATGTACAATTTAACATGGCTTGCTATTGAATGCATGTATCATAAATGACCTGGTAGACTTGTCGGATAGGAGTATAGAAACAAGTCGAATAACTCGAACGATCGATGTCCTGATAGAATGTAAGATCTCACTTGACGATTCATATGTACGAATAAAGCATCAGAAGAAATATATCATACCATGAGAAACTGAGCTCCAGCCCACACACCGCCGCCTTTCACCTTCGCCATATTGCCAATGATACGACAACTTATGCTGTGGGGCATTGAATGAGTGCAATGTGCTTGAGTTAAAGAACGGGAAGGGTACGACGCAATAGCCAAGGCAGAAGGATCGAATCATGTTTGCGGGTAAACGCTCCATACATATCCTTGAATGAGCATTTCACCTATGCCAGATTTCCATTGATACGATAACTTCTTCGGTTCTCCAAGTCATGGGAAGATTGTATCATGTCAAGTTTATGGACAAGGACGGCATGCCACAGTTGTACGAGAAGTAGGATGTGAAACGATATAAAAGTGGATAGTGTGTACACAGTAGTGCTTGTAGCCTTTCGCCTTCGCAAGTTGCTCAGTCTACAATGAGCATAGATTCAAAGGTAGCATAGATTCAAAGGTAGCATAGATTCAAAGGTAGCGCAGGCTAGGTATGGGAGTAGGAACAGGCACGAATGGATGGGTATGAATGGTGCAAGGCTACACAGAACAAACATGGGCGAATTGGGTTGGACAGTATTGAAGACTGGACTACCGAGAAGTCAGGTACTGTCTACTGAGTGTAGGCAGAGAAGTGTCTGAGTGTAACAGCCATGGTAAATACAGCACGAGTACGATATCAACAAACTGTAATTATATAAAAATAGTAGATAAGAAGCAAGTTTACGCAGGTAAGTTACAAAGCGTGCTAAGCCAAGGTGCATACCGTAAGTGCACACTATCAACTGAGTGACTCAAGTATATATATGAATGTACACCGGTTGTTTTTGGGTACATACAGCGCAAGATAGCCCTGGGCGTAGACACCCCCACCTTCTCGTCCCGCACTGTTGGTGTGCACGCTGACATTGTTCAGAACGCTCAGAGACACACTCTGCATCAGATTCAATGCTCCACCGTCCAGCAATGCCCTGTGCAAATATGTACATTGAACGCCAGCAAGAATAAGTGAGTAAAAATAATTGAGTAAGAGTAGGTGAGCAGGAGTGAATGAGAAAGAGTAAATGAGTACGAATAGGGATGTGAGATTAAGGGAGTAAGAATGCGTGAGGACAAGTAGCTACGGCAAATGCATCATGCGACAATATTAAAATGAATACGTGTTTTGCTTCGTTCCGGGGTTCAAAGCAAGTGGATCATTTGGTTGCGTACTATGTGACTGAGAATCAGACCTTCCGCAAACAATGCGAGGCTAGCACTCGCATCCCATTGCGGTTCTATGTTTCAGAGTGGAGTGTGTATGGACATAATTTAGGGGATGAGGCTTAGAGATAGGTTCAGAGTTCGAGGGTCTAGGCCAACCATTCAACGGATTCAAGAGATTCATTTAGAATGTAGCACTGATTCTAAAACTCATCGACCGCTTGAACGTACCCATTTTTGGCAAAGAGCGTGTGGGCTATATCGGCACTGTTCGCAGACATCCCACCTCCAAACCACGCTTGGTTCCCAACGAACGTCATGTTACTGATTGTGATTTTCGGCATTGTCTGCGTTGAAATATACGATAACAGATGAGTTATGCCCAACAGTAATTTATGCATGTGAAGATTAGGGTATAGTTTCAATTTTATGAAGTAATTACCGATTTCCAATCGGCAAAGAACATTTGGTCACTGATAACGACATTTGATATACAAGCTGTACTTGATATTTTATGTAGCTTTCTAATAATTCAAAGATAATAGTAACTACCAAAACCAACAAACCTCGTATTTCTGTCAGCATTATCGGAATTTTCTGCGACAACCGAGTATACGGAATTTCCAAAATTGAAGTGTGAAATGACAAGTTCAAGGGATCCGAATGATATCAGTGCAACTGTTACTGTCAAGTATTAAGTGTTTCTGCAAAGTTCAGGAGATACGAATGATATCAGTGCGACTGCTACTGTCAAGTATTAAGTGCTTCTGTAAAGTTCAAGGGATACGAAATAGCGCGCCATCAACAGAAATCGTACATACTGGCCCTGCAGCGAATGTGAACACATTTGAAGCGCAAGACGACAAACAGTACTCACCTCGCGCGTATCGGCGTCGAAAAGCGGAGACTACTCAAAGCGTGGCACAACAACAACACGTACAACAAAAATAAAGATTTCACTAACATTGACAGAAAAATCAATCTCCATGATAATATGTATGTGTACCCATTTAAGTAAAGTGTGTGCATGACAGAAAATTTCAAGCACACATGTGTAATTTGAAGCACGAGATCACAACAACACTCACCTTGCGCGTATCGGCGTCGAATATCGGTGATTCGATACCGCCTCCGTGTTCCTGCGAGAATATCGAGATCACGGATGTGATGAAATGAATGAAATGAGATCATTCCGGTTCTGAATTTGGGAATATCAATATAGAAATTGAAAAGATGTACACATCACGATATCTCAATATCCCAACATATATATATATATATATATATATCAACATATATACGTGTATATACACATACATACATATACACATACATTTATATACATATACATATATATATATAAATATATATATATATATTTATCTATATATATATATACATATATATATCTATAATTATATTTATGAATGTATATAGAAATATATATAAATATATATACACACGCACACGCGCACGCGCACACAAACACAAACACGCACACACTCACATATATATATACATGTATACACTTACATA